>NW_028297116.1:2692561-2982561 GCF_055798465.1 Pogonomyrmex barbatus | reverse complement strand
TCATTTAGTATCACGATGTGTACATACATATCATATATTACACACACACACACACACCACACACACACACACACACACACACACACACACACACACACACACACTGCACACACACACACACACACTGCACACACACACACACACACACACTACATCCTATGTTTTTTTATTTTGGCACGATTTCATGTGATGATATTTATCGCAATAACTAAATAAATATTGAAAAGAACGTGCTAATGTCATGTAATAAACAAATAATGTAATAAGTCAAAATAATTTTCAAACAATAGGATAATAAATGGCAGAATGATCTTATATGTCTTATAACTTTTTATTTTTCTTAATCTTATTTAATTTATATATTTAAAAATTGCCAAAAGCAAAACTTAAAACTTACCCTATTATTTTGTTTTTCTTGTTTCTGCAAATTACAATGTATTTATGTAAAATATAATATTTTTAAATAATAATTAAATAATATTTTTAATTTAAATAATTAAAAAATTATATTTGATCGGTCGATAAAGTTAATCGGAGTTGGTGAAACTGATCTTATTTGTTTGACCTAAACTCTGTCGGTAACAAAATTTCTTATAAACAGTATTGCAAGGTTTGAGGTTATAACGATTATAAGTGATTGATATAAAAAAAGAATATTACATTACGGCACAATGTCAACACGATTGTAAGTTTCAATGATATTTAATATCATAATTATTTAATACCATAATTAAATAACATAATAATCTTGGATGAATTAGGTTTTAGAAGTGATGAATGGATAATTTTAACCTTAATTTTACATAAAATTACGTTTTGTAGCATAAAAGTCATATTTTGTATATCCATTATTCTATGTCAGGACAATTGAAATTTTTCAAATATTTTTTATGCAAATTTTTACTATATAATCATACAACTTTAACATATTTATGTACTATAATAAATATTACAAGATTTTTATGTCTTTCAATTTATATCTGTGTCAATTAATAATAATTTTAAATTGATGAATCCATTCAGCTATCCTCTATATCAAAAAGGCAATCCACAGCTGAGAGTCTTTTTACCAAATTTCTGGATGAAGCTAATTAAACCTATGGACAAACAACTTCCAAATATAGTACAGTTTCACTGCTCCATGGAAATGACTAAATATGACATAAAAAATTATTTGGAGAAGATTTACAAAATTGACATTGTTGAAATAAGGACAAGAATTGCTATGGGAAGATTCAAGAGGGATCGATTACAGCACTGTGTCATTAAAGAAGATGACAGGAAAATAGCTTATGTCATACTGGTAATGGATCATAATTATTCTCTAATTTCTCTTTCTAGAAAAAGATTTGAAAATTGATTAAATTTATTAAAATTGAAAATTGATTAAAATTAATTTTGGTCATTCCTTGTAGCCAAAGGACCAGTCATTTGTGTTTCCCAAATTATTCGAGGATGTAAAAAAGACAGACGAAGAAAACTTAAACATGCTTAAAAAGGACTTACAGGACTTCCTGGAACCCAACAAAGCGCCTGGATTACCCGGTTGGTTTAGGATTTAATATGTATATACATTACAATGTTTAAGGATTTATAATCAATAAAATGTATTTGTTAATATTCCTAAGAATAATATTCCACTTCTCAATGACCAGACTTTCTAAGCTAAAAATAATCGAAGAAAATTTCTTACTTTTTTAAAGAAACTTTGTTACATTAAAATTGATAATACATCTTTATAACTTTTTATTTATTTTTTTTTAGTAACTGATTATTATATGATTTATTAGCTGATACAGTAATGCAACTTGCATTTAATAAAAAAAATTATTTATTAAAATAAATATTATTTTTAATGTCGATCACAAAATCGACAAAATTTTGATTGCCAATAGTGTAAATTTATTAATATAAACATTTATTATTAATGTTAAATTTTTTGTAATATAATATACTTATTAATTTGATAATTTGATATAGTTGGCAAGATTTAAGGGTCGGCAGGAGTGACGGGCTAACTCCGACTTAATCTAAAATGATTATCTACTCCTTATTTACAGTGCAGATATATATTCAATTATATTTTGTCTTATAGAAACGATGTTTCATCATGAAACATCGTTTCTTTGCTAAGATAATTTCTTTTACAATTACGAATTACCTACAGAGCCAATTTTGCAATTTAGCTCTTAAATAATTAAAATAAGTGTAACTATCTACTTCTTAGTTACAGTGCAAATATATATTTGAGTATACCCCCTCATGTCGTAGAAGCAATATTCTGCCATGAGTCTTTTTCTATGTATTTTTTATAAAATTATGACTCTTGTTACAGAGCGGGATTTTGCAATTTGGCTCTTAAAAAAAAATTTACAATAGATGAAAATGCACCTTATTGTTCTATAATGCAAATCTATTTACATAAAATGAATTATTTATTTTCACACATTTTCTTACAAAAATCGCTCTGTAGCTTTCATCAGGCAAATATTCTGATTATAAATATCATAATTATATAGCTTTTCTCGCAATATTTTGGCCGTAATATGGGTTAAAAGGAATTCATCTTCGATAGAGATCTCCATAGTCTCTCCTGCCGACCCTTATTTAACGCTTTTTTTAATCTAATTTGAATTTGCATTCCACTTAAGTTGACTTCAGATGGTTTAGATATCGATCGACTGTCGTATCGATCAAACGACACAGCCCGCAAGTATCGAAAACATGGCATCGAACATGACCGTGGAAAGCAAACGGATTGCAAATCCAAATACCTGTGCCGTTTATGGCAGGTAAATAAACTTGGCAATTGACAATTAGATGCAATCACGCTGTTCAAGAGCGTCAAGTTTGATCACAATTTATTCTTGAATTATTTTGGCTTACATTCAAGAATTAAGATTAGTCAAGTTAATCGTGAATTCTCTTCTAATGATTTATTTCTTCATTCAGTAAACAAATGAACAAATTATTTCTTTATTTATTTATCTCTTTAAAATTCCTTCTTTATAACTTTCTAGGCTTAAAATTTCTGTGCGAAATTTATTTTTACTTTAATATAAAAAAAAAAAAAAAAAAATAAAAATTGATCTCTTCTTAATAAAGAAATAAATTATTAAATGAAGGCTATAAAAAATTCGTTAGAATAATAATAAACGTCGTAATATTTATGTTCGAAAGCTGTAGAAAATTAGAAGAAAAATAAATTTTTTTATTTATCTCTTCTTCAGAATTCTTACACATTTTTTATAATCCTATACAATTTCTAATATAAAATTTATTTTCTTATTGATATAAAAAGAAATAAATTTATTTCTCTTTATTTATCTATTTTTTATTTTTGGTATTATTTTTTATTATTAGTTATTTAATTAGTTATTTAATTTTCATTATTATATTAACGATGATTTCTTTACAAATTATTAATATTTTACAATTTATTTTAAGATAACTAAACTTGAAAGCCCTTCTCATTCTTAATTTATATAAATTTATATAAATAATTATTAAATAAAATAATTTATATAAATAAAATAGCTTTCTTAATCACTGGTTGTAAGATTTAATCCATACATTGTGCAAAAAAGTATTAGCGCTCGCTGATTTCTTGTGCGATCGTGACTAGAAAATTAATCGCATGACGATAGAGTGCCATCGGTCGGGATGGATCGTACGAGAATCACATTCTGTACAGATGTAGACAAATCCGTGATCGTGCACAACTTCGAGAAGCGTGGCTGGACGCAGGTTGGTCCGGAGGACGATTGGAACTTTTATTGGTAATTATAAACCGCGTCAAGAAATTGTATGTTACTTGAATATTCATTGTTATGTTTCATCTATTCTAGGGCTGTTACGCAATCTTGCAGAAATATCTTCAGCGTTGAAACTGGATATAGGATGGATGATAATCAGTAAGGCCTTCCTTTAGTTGGAGATATTAATTATATTATTAATAATAAAATCTTAATTCAAGATTTGCTTCCAAAACATTTTAAATAAATATTTTTTAAAATGGAGTATGTTATAAGAATTTGAAAACTTTCATCATATAGTTTGAAAACTTTTATCATAGTTTTATCATAGTTTTTATTAGAAAAACATTTATTATATATAAAAATTATATATTTAATTAAAAATTAATATATATTTTTTAAAAAATGTTTAAGATATTAAATTATGGAAAGTTTTGTGAATATTTATATTTTAACAATTTAAGGCAAAAACAATAAGAGTTTTTTTTTAATTAGAATCATCAATCACTTTCCAAATCATTACGAACTCACGCGTAAAGATCTGCTGGTGAAGAACATCAAGCGATACCGAAAGGATTTGGAGAGAGAGGGAAATCCTTTGGCAGAACGGGCGGAAGGTCCAGGCAAATATCTATATCTCGATTTCATACCAGTCACTTTCGTTTTACCCGCAGGTGAGATCGTGCTCTACAAATTTAAAAATTATATTAGCTAATTTGAAAATGAGTTTTTTTTATAAAACTAAAGTAGAAAAAAGAGCAGATACAGTGAATGTTTTATACAAAGAACTCAGTGTTAAATTTAGTATTTAAAATAGTAATAAAAATTAGTATTTAAAATACTAATAAAAAAAAATGTTCCTTTTTTGTAAATACAAATTCTGCCGTTTCGGAAAACGACAAGCGTTACAATCCAATGTGACTTTCATATTTATAAATTAGCAATTTGTTTCTCCCAATATTTTATTTGTAATATTTTTAAATGAAACTTCTAATTTATTTTGCATAGATTTATAATACATTATGTCGTAGATTATAATATGTTCGTGGAAGAATATCGCAAGTCCCCGCAGAGCACTTGGATTATGAAGCCGTGCGGCAAGTCGCAGGGCGCTGGGATATTCCTCATCAACAAATTGAGCAAACTGAAGAAATGGTCGCGCGAGGCGAAGACACCATTTAATCCAAATTTGACGAAAGAATCATATGTCATATCTAGGTAACAATTTCAATTAGATATTTGTTTTGATTACGGATAATAAGATCTTCGCGGTAAAAATAATAACAATCAAACCGATTTTTTTCTATTTTTCATTGTAGATACATCGACAATCCATTGCTAATCGGCAGCAAGAAATTTGATCTCCGACTGTATGTTCTCATCACGTCGTTTCGACCGCTCAAAGCATATCTCTTTAAATTAGGATTCTGTCGCTTCTGCACCGTTAAGTACGACACTAGCGTTCAAGAGCTCGACAATATGTACGTGCATCTAACGAACGTGTCCGTGCAAAAACATGGTGTATGTATCATATCATTTATCAAATTAATTTTTTTTCTTGTCTCACATAAAAATTACCTAAAAATTTTTTATTTAAAACGATATAATCAAAAGTATTAGAAATTTAGAAATTAGAATGCTCGGAACAAATATGTTATTTTTCGATGAAGCCAAAATCAAATTAAAAACTATAATAGCTTTTATTATAGCTTTTAATGATGATAGTTTTTAATTTGATTTTGCCTTTATCGAAAATAGTTCTTATTTGACTGTCTGATCTAAACTAAAATCTTTTTATATCCAAATTTATTTTATAGAACAGCGAAGCTTGGAATTTTAGATTTTTTTCTAATATCTAAATATCTAATTTTTTTTAAATTCAAACTTCCAATGATGCAATTTATGTATTCACATTCTTTGCAATATGCGTATGAAAATAATTGAATATTATAATTTCAGGATGAGTATAACAGTAAGCATGGCGGCAAGCTGAGTGTGCAGAATCTGCGTCTGTACCTGGAGAGTACACGCGGAAAGGAGGTTACAGAAAAACTCTTCGCCAACATCTCTTGGTGTATTGTGCACTCGTTAAAAGCAGTGGCACCGGTGATGGCAAACGATCGGCATTGTTTTGAATGTTACGGATACGACATCATCATCGACAACAAACTAAAGCCATGGCTGATCGAAGTTAGTTCCCTAATTTTCATAATTCATTTCGTCACTCGATATAAATTTTCAAATTTCAAGAACATTTAAATTCTGACTTTTTCTCAGGTAAATGCTTCACCATCTCTCACATCCACGACGGTGAATGACAGAATTCTGAAGTACAAACTAATCGACAATATCGTATCAGTAGTTTTGCCTCCGGACGGTATGCCTGAGTGAGTACATGATCACCTAGTAAAAAAGAAATCTTACATAAGTTTAAGATTAATTTGCGATTGATCCGATCAGCGTGAAGTGGAATAAATCACCTTCCCCAGAAGCTTTGGGAAACTTCGAGTTATTGTTGGACGAGGAACTGGCAGTTCAGGATGAGAAGGAAGGTTCATCAAGCAAGTATCGCGGTTCCTCTCTCAATAAATGGAAATAGAACTCATTTCTATCGTTATTACTCCGGATTTTGCAGTTCTTAAAATTCGACTTCGATCGTCTCAGAGCAGTCGAAATCATTAAGAAATCCTTCGGAATAAGAGATTTACATTAACAAACAAGTTTATTCACAAATATGCTACATAACTAGATTACGCAAGATGACGCACGCATGTCAGCTGCGAGGATGTAAAAATAACATAGGCAGTAATATTTGTCAGTCTTTCGCGTATGTGAAATAAGAATAATAATTTTATTAGTACGTTTCCTCTTTTTTTTTTTCCTCAAAAGGCCATCTCGAAATTGCAGTGCGAGGTAGAAGTCCTTATAAACCTTGCATATTTTGTACAGACGTGATACGCGTATCATACAGGGCTATCGTACAATTTATGGCACAGTTTCTCGAAATACGACGATTTTAAGATTTAAGGCGCCTGACGAACGAACGACGAATGCAAGATTCAGAAGTTTGGAAGATCAGAGTTTTCATTTCCACGGCAAGATCGAAAAAGAACAAGAAAGAGAAAGCTCAAAATGGAAGATATTCTATTAACAATGGAACTTTCTTAGGCTTCTTCTATGTTTCTTCAAATTCTTTCAATTTTCATCAAGAATGAACATACATTAAGAAAACAATAAAAATGCAATACTGAAAAAACTATTTATGAAGAAAAAGAAACAAGATATGAATGATTATAAAACGTATACAAAAATTCCGCGGATTACGCGTTCGTTCATTCATTCGCCGTATATACCCGCTTTTACAGGAACGGATATGTGCGTTAAAGTTACGCCATTTCTACGTCACATACATATCATATAGCGCATGGTTTGATTATAATGTAAATGTTATATATGTAAAATGCACTGATTATTGCTAAAAATATCTTGATTAATGCATAATTTTTCTATTATTATATCTAGTTTGTGTGCGTACTGTGTGATGAGTGTACATGTGATGTAACAGATGACATATTGTTGGACTGTAAATATATTCCACAGGATAACGATAACTATCGAACAAATGAATAAAATATTAATAAAAGAAGAATATAATATAGCAATATGGCAGAATAAATGAATAAAATATTAATAAAAGAGGAATATAATATAATATAGCAGAAAGAGAAAGAGGATTAATATCGTTTTTCTTCTCGCGTCAACACGAAAAATTTAAAAATATGATGTATATAAAATTGTTACTAAAGTTAAAATAAAGAAAGAAGTGTCAAATTTAATAAAAATTCATAAAACGCAACCTCTGGTTAATTGCCACATTGATTAAATTATGAATAACATGTACATGCTATTAACGATAATAATAATATGATATTTTGATATACATCACAATTAATATAGATAAATGCACGTCTATAAAGTATTAGTAAATAAAAAAAAAACTTATCTCTCTTATGCTTAAAAAGACTTAGACTCTCTAATGCTTATCTTTAAGTTATAGTCATATACACTTCTTTTTTACAAATACAATGTAATACAAGAGTAATTTCATAGAAACTACGCTTGCTCTAGATATTTACAAAACTTGCTGCCGTAAAATGATCTTTTCCTTATATATTACAAACTATGAAAACGTAAATATTAGGCACAAATGGTATATTTCTTATCTTTCATTGAACTCTGTAAGGGCAAAAAAGAGAGATGCAGTTGCAAATAGCGCGTTGCCTTTCTTCCTAAATCTAATTCTGTAAGAAAATTTAATTCACGTTCTATGAATAAATCATAATTATTAAAATGAATGTTCATTAAATGTTGGACGGTTTTTAAAAACTTTCAGTATACATATTCAAAGAACACAATTTCTCTCTTTCTAAATTCGTCTTTTTTTGAAAACTGATATAAGAGAGAATACATTCCAGTATACAGAGTTCGATGAATTATATAGACATGTAAGTAAATCTTATGCGAATAATAATAATAGTAATATTCCTTATAATCAGTCTAAAAGTTTTACTAATCGTTGCTTTTGCATTAACGCATTAAAGGCCATTACATATTCATGTATCTATATACACATATATATATAATATAATTATATATAATTGCAATATAAATTTCAATTAAATTGTAACTTTTTTTAAAAAGTCTTAGCTTAATACTGTTATTATTGTAATGTACATTGCAATATAATATACAATTATTTTTCTGGAAAACTCTAAATTAAATATAAAAAAAAATAAAATACAGGAAAATTTAAAAAAAAAAGATTATTTTTTTCCGTTAAGAAGTTTTATAACAAAAATGGCCATTAATGGGTTAGAATTACGAAAGAACTCATTAATTTGAGTTAATCGCAACGTATCATAAAATACTTCTTTCCCGAATTATCTATAATTTTGCCAAGACAAAAACTCAACAATACGAAAGAAGTTTTGTATTTTTATAATACGTGATACGAAATGACAAAAGAAATAAAAAATACCTCCTCGGAGAGAAGATTTTGCTCCAGATAGTATATTCTATCTATACAATTTACTTTATCTTTTATATGGAACACATTGAGTTTGAAATATTTCTAACGAAATTGTTAGTATAAATGTATTATAAAATATCAATAAAAAAACGAATTCGTTTAATTATATTGGTGCAGATTAAAGACTATTCTGTATATCTATCATAGTATATATAACCTAATATGTATGTACACTAATCTATTTAGATGTAAATATACATAGATGTGAAACATAAATAAGCGCTTTGTAAAGAATGTCTAATGCATTCTAATAATATAATGAATTATACTGAATATCTGAATTCAACTTATTATACATTATTACATTTATGTAAATCAGTATGCACCAAGACTTTAATATGCACCAATACGTACTAATAAATATCCACTTGGATTCATTATATGATAAAATGCTATTTTGTCATATTTTCTCTCGTTCTACAAGAATTAGTTGTTGAATTTTCGATTACTGTGTATCACCTGATGGTCAATTTAGCAATTATAGTTTATCGGCGACGAAAATGAAGATAAAAGGAATGCTGAAATAAGATAAATACAAAAGTAGAAGCATTAGAGCATCATCTGTTTTTAAACTTTTCTCAAGGCACCGGCGACGGCGGTGGCGGCAGGGGACTAAAATATGTAGACGATCTAGAACTCGGAGACGGTGGGCAACTGATCGCTGCATCGCTATGATAAACGGAACGTGGAGTGGGCGGCGGCGGAAACGGTTCGCTCTCGTAACGATAGCGCGCTGGATAATTACTATCTGATTCATCGCAGACATCCGTGCTGCACGGAGTCGGTGGTGGTGGTTGATTGATGCTCCTGTAATGCCGATATGGTTTATAACGCGACGCATTGCTGCTTGAACAACGTGTCGAACTGACGATCGTTGCCGGACTCGGCGGCGGATTCAGAGTCTCTTGAGGATATCCACCTGCTGAACTTCCTCTGGTAGAACTCGACGCACCTGTGAAGATAGAACATGAATTGTAAAATAATATTTTCAAACATACAGTTAATAATGTGAATTCAATCTCTTTACAAGAATAAAAACAGCGAATTTTTGCCCCATATATATATATATATATATATATATATATATATATATATAGAGAGAGAGAGAGAGAGAGAGAGAGCGCGAAAATAAACACACACACACACACACACACACACACACACACACACACACACACACACACACACACACAAAGAAAAATATTATTTCCCTAAAAACACTAATTAAGAAAAAAGTATAATGTATATTTTTTGCCAATTGAAATTTTTAATTCTTGAAAACATGCTACCTGTGATATGACTGCGGTCATAACTAGAACCAAGACTACTTCCGTTCAACATGGACATTCTTACAGCTTCCATTCCGGTCTTAAAACCTGCGCTTCCACTACCTCCATCCTTCCTGTTAGTTTTTTGCGAAACAAACATCGGTTTTACCATACGATTATTATTTGGTTTCGGTGATAGTGGATCTCCCGCCGAATCATGCAATATATCAGGTAAACCCTCGTTTCCAGTAAGTCTAAAAATATAATGCAATAATGCATTTGCTCGCTTCGTAAATGATTGGTTATTTCTTCTATTACTTTTTATATTAAAAATTTTATTTTAAAACTAATTGAAGTTTCTTAAAAAAAGAAAATTAAAAAAATATTTCCTTATAAAAAAAATTTAATAGTAAAACAATGATTATTGTAAAAACGCAATAAATATCTGTTGCACTATTTTAATATATGATAACAAATAATATAATAATAACCTTTTACGGCAGTAGTAATAGCTGAAAATAATCGCAATTACTACGAGCAGCACTACCATAATGATAATGACGTATGTCGTTTTACTGGACTCATTGATCCCTGGTCCTACGTTCTGGCGGTGCTGTGGACTGAGGCAAGCTGGCGGTAATTCATCACTGCCGTCGGCGCAGTCATCCCAGCCATCACATACTGCCGCCCCAGAGATACAGACACCGTTTCCAACACACTGAAATTGTCCGGCTTGGCAGCATTGCGCCTCATCCGAGCCATCCGGACATTGAGGAGTTCCATCGCATACTGAAGATAATTCTACAGAAAACGGAATAATATATAATTCATAATATATAATATATAATTTGTTACATTTATATATCATCGTTTTAATTATCAAGAAAAATAAAGAGACTTGCACTTACCGATACAATGATTCTGACATTTATATTGCTCGCGGGAGCACGTGGGGCATCCCAGTTCATCGCTGCCATCTGAACAATCGGTTTGGCCATCACACTTCCATGTAGCTGGTATACAGTCTTTGCTGACGGCTGCGTTCGGCGCGGCACACGTAAAGTGATCATTTCCACAGACCGGCGCCGCGCGGCAAGTTCGGCCGTCATCGGATAAAACCAAGGATCTCGGACACGAACAACGGACTGTCTTCATAGCGTCCTCATTTGTCATAGTGAACGTACCAATGCAAAAATGTGAACATCCACCGTAATCGTTAAATGGACTGCAAACATGTGTCTCCATGAGTGAATCTTCAGGCGTATTAACCGCGATGAGGTCCGTGAATAGACGACTTGTCGTCATATGTGTGCCACGCTTGTTATTCCCATCGGATGTCTTGTTGATGCGCTCAATCACCTGTCATATTTCACATAAAATAAATATATAAAAATCCTCGTGTTAATATCAAATTTTATTATGCAAAATCTTAAAAGACGTCTGCGGATATCAATGACGAATATTAATTCGGAATAAATAAAACATTGTCACTCACCTGCGCTTCGCGATCATACCAGTAGAGATAATCGAAGAGGATAGCCAAGTGTAGTGCCGAACCTTGTGTGGTGGAAACTAGGATTCTACGATTGCTGCCATCAAAGTGAGAACATTCGATCTGCTTGCCGTATGCCCAATAAACGATGTGCGTTGCGATATCGACCGTCAAACCGGTCGGCTGTTCCAATAAATCGCCGGCAATCACGTAGCGCATCTTGCCGTCCATCATGCTGCGTATCACCCGTCTCTTACCCACATCCGTCCAGAAGAGCAATCGTTGCTGCGAGTGAATCGCTATGTGACGCGGTTTTTCGCCGTCACCTTTTACTACCACCCCGAGCGCCGAGCCATTATCCAGTCGCGTGACATTGAGAGCATCATTCGTCGAACATGTCCAGAAGAGCAGCCTCCCGAGTGGGTCCAGGGCAAGATCAAAGGGATGCCCGTTCGCGCCAACAGACATCACGACTGTGCTGCTGTGTTGCTGCTGTTGCGTTCGATTCTCCAGAGAGCGACGGATCGTCATGGTGCGAACATCAATCCAATAGACGTATTGTGTCACTGGATCAAACTCGATCGCGCGAACGTTCTTCAGACCTTGTACACGCAGCATCACATCCGCGCAATTATCTGTCTGATCGGGCAGATAACGTGCAACCGCGTTGCGCAGACTATAGATCATAAAATGCCGTGGCGGCACGCACGTCCGATTGTTCCGCGCCAGATTGTAATGCGTGGGACAAGCGCACCTGTGGGTAACAGATACACTGCCGTTTGGACCTGGCAAGGCGATGCAGAGGTGGCTGCAATTACCATTCGCGATCGCGCACGGGTTTGAACCGGCCTGTCGCGACGCGTGAAACACCTTCAGATCCGTCACCGATGCCAGATTGGTATGGATTTTAGTGCGATTCATCCCGGTAAGTTTATCTGCTCTCTCAATGTCTCCTGTGTTCCAATCTGCCCAGTAAATATAATCTCGGAACTGCGTAACGCTGAATGGATAGACTATGTGGTGTGAAATGATGGTATTTTTACGTTGCATTATTAGATCGTAATAAACGATCGCAGGTGAAGAGATGTCAGCCCAATATAATTTGCGTCCCACATGATCGATTGTCAAACCATTCGCACGACCAATGTGCGAAACGACCACTTGTCGCTGCGTACCATCCAATAAAGCCCTCTCGATACTGCCACTATTGCCCCATTCGGCCCAGTATAAATGACTATCGATAAAGAGAGATAATGTAAACGAGATTAATATACTAGCTTATTTTCAGAATAAGATAAAAAATATAAAAAATATCTTATATTCTAAGAGAGATATTTCCTGGAAATATCTTTCAATTTTGATCAAGCTTATTAATTTTTTAAAACAAATATGACGCAAGAAAAAATGAAATAAAAATAGATATTAGATCTGAAAAACTATAAATTTATAAATTTATGAAAGTATAAAGACCGTAGGAAATTAAATTTAAAGACAATAATAAAATAATAACAAAGATACGAAGCTCACCCTCTCTGAGGATCCACAGCTACATTCTTAGGTTCAATAAGATTTTGCCATAAAAGTACTTTCCTGCTGCCTCCTTCTAATCTGATCATTTCTATTCTACGTGTCGTGGTATCGCTCCAGTAGAGATTGTGAGCGATCCAATCAAATGCAATACCCTCCGGCGATTCTAGACCGAGATCAACTACCTTTTCAATGTCTGATCCATTTATGAAAACACGTGTGATAGATTTAAGCTTAATATCCGTCCAGTAAATGCGATTCTCGGATAAATCAAAATCTATAGCACTAGAATGAATAAAAAAAGTAATGTAAATAATATGCATCTGTACAATTAAGTGTGAAATGAGATGACTTATTGCATTATTAAATGATAAAAAATTATGCTTTCTTCAAAAAATATTTTTTAGAAGATCTTAAATCAAGCCGAAAAGCTCTACTAAAAAATATACAAAAAAAATTTTTAATATTCTATATATTTATATATAAATATTCTAATATATTTTACGTTTAATTTTAAATTTTAAACATTCAATTTAATATTGCACCTCTACTCACCTAGCGTCTTTAATGCCAGTAACAGGTATAATATTATCATTATTAACGTTCTCGATACTGATTCGGCCAAGATTTTCTCTTCTAGAAAATAGTAGAAAGGCATCTGGCACAACACACGTATGCTTATCCTTAGTTAATTCGTAGCCCATCTGGCAGGCGCAGACATATCTAAATTTTTTTCAATTTTACGTTAATTTTTCATAAATACAAATTATGGTTTAATTTACATACATATTACTTCAATTTTTTTAAGACTAATTTTATATAATGCAACGAAACATATGATTCTTTATTTCTTTATCTCAAAATAAATATCATCAATCTATTTGTGATATCAGCGGATCTCCTCGAGAAATTTTAATTTCAATAATGCGCACCTGTTATTAGGTCTGTTGAAACAAAGATGGCTACATCCACCGTTGTCGCGAGCACACGGTGAATTACTGGCATTTACATGGCCAAGATGCACGGCCTTCAATCCCATCACATTGGGCATCTGTTCGACGATAGCTTCACGATTGTTGCCGGTGAACTTGTGTGCTCGATCGATGCTGCGTCGCTGCCAATCAGTCCAATACAGATAATCACCTAGCAGACTGAGACCGAATAAATGCGGCAGATTGTCGGTGATGACCTCACGCCGATCGGTACCATCCATGTTGGATACTTCAATCTTATCGGTCTTTGCGTCGCACCAGTAGATCTTTTTATGCTCGAGATCTAGAGCAATGCCATTCGGCCAAACAATGTCCTTGGTGACCAATAGTATACGCTCACTGCCATCAAGATTACTGCGCTCGATCTTTGGCCGTTTCTCATTCCAGTCGGTCCAGAACATCCAACCGTACTCGGGTGCGACTGCAATCGCTCGCGGCTCGACCAAGTCTTCGTTCACTAATACTCGCCGATGCTTACCATTTAGTCGCGCTACTTCGATCCGATCGGTTCCGGTATCTGTCCAATATAGATTGCGAGCGACCCAATCTATCGCGATACCATCTGGATTCATTATCTGTAGGAATCAAAAGAGAGAAACCTATAATTAAATGCAGGATGATAATACAATAAACACAAGACTATAAACACAAGAAAATAATGTCTAAAAAATTATTTTTAAAATAGAAAATACTTATAGATTCTGGAGCATTAAAAAGTATGTTTTACACAATAGTCTTGCTGCAAATGTAGTGCTTTTTCGAAAATAAAAATATAAATAAAATCAAAGAAAAAATAAAATGATTATCACTTGCATACCTCTGAGGTAATCACATCCTGCTGATTCGACCCATCGAGAGAGGCGCGCCTAATAGCACACGCCTGCTCGTCAGTCCAATATAACATCTCATCCACGAGGTCAAAATCAATCGCGATTGCATGTTTGATTCCAGTAAGTGGCAGCACAAAGTTGGTGTAATCAGGTGAGTCTAAAGATATTCGGCAGATTTCGTTTCGCTGGACGATTAGCAATAGCTTTTCCGGTCTGTTGGCACATGTATAATTATCGATTAACTTAATACCCGTAGGACAGGCACAACTGTAACCAGATTCCACCGAACTCAGAAGACAGAGATGAGAACAATTGCCATTGTTTCGTCTGCAAGGATTATCGCCACCTGGCTGCCTTTTTGCATCCCATACTTCAATGTCACCTAAGAGCAAAGAGGACATTGAAACATTGAAACATTGCATTGAAATATTATAAATGTGAGAAAAGTAATAAGTGCGCAGAAAATTAACAGAACAAAGTATACATAAAATCGTGAATTTTATACTGGAGACTTAAATAAAAAGACTTAGTAAAAAGATAAATACAATATGATGACTTATCAAAGATAAAATGGATAATTCAAATATTCATAAACTTATATTTTATTTTAAAATTATTAATTTAATATATAATTAATTTTATATTTCATAAAAGCATAAATTCAGTATTTATAACTCAAAATCTTTCCATAAATTAGTAGATTCTTGAGTCTTCCAAAAATTATTAATCTTGCAATTTATTTTAGGAAATATTTATAATCAAAATTTTTTTGTCATCAATTTAAAAAAAACGTTAATTGCCGTAAATTAACCTTTTATATTAGTAATTGTATTATTTTGTTTATATTTTTCATTTCTTCAGAATCCAGAATTTCTTCCAAATCTATTCATATATCAAAGAGTATAAACAAAACATATAATAAAAAATATTAAATATTTTTAATTTCGATAACTTTTTGTTATTATTATTATGCAATATATCTCTAAATAATAAATACAACGCAATAAGAATTTTAATTAATATTTGCAAACTATTAGTAACATCTACAGTACCAGGTATAAATTCGCCGTGAAACAATTCACGTGCATGTGGCTGCGGCAGATTCATGTCGTACGTGTGGATACACCAAGTCTTCCAGTCGGTCCAGTAGAGTCGATTGTCAAAAAATGTTATGGCGAAAGGATAATCCAGATCGCGGCTGATTAATTTGCGCCTGTTATAACCGTTGAAATCCATTACAGCAATAAACCATAATCTGCCATCCGCCCAGTAAATAAGCTTATTCTCATAATCAATTGTCAGTCCATTCGGCCAGAATATATCATCAGAGACAATAACTTTGCGCGTAGTTGGATCACCATCCATCCCAGCGCGTTCAATTTTGGGCACGTCGCCCCAATCAGTCCAGAATAGGAGACCTTGCATTGGTGCCAAGGCAATCGCGCGCGGTTGATAAATGTCTGTCCAGAAGAGCACTTTTCTGTAAAGGCCATCAATGCTGGTCACTTCAATCCGATTCTTCTCGCCATCCGTCCAGTATAGCTTGTCTGTATACCAGTCGCAGGCGAGGCCATCAGGTGATATCAAACTGGAGTTCACCACCGTCATCGTTTCACCAGTGTGCGTGCCATTGTAGCGCATGCACTGTATCATCTCCAAACCACTATCAGACCAGCAGATCAGCCCGCGCTCATAATAGAAGTCCAGCGCCGCTCCTTCTGACAAATCCTTGATGATAACACTAATCTTGTTGGTACGAGATACATTAACCATTCTGATATCCTTATGTGTAGCAAAGAGAAGAACGGGCGAGCCTGAAAGATAATTATAGCAAAAGATAATTGTAGTAAAGATGTTTATTTTATTGTAAGATATCTTATCTTAGGAATGAAAGTATCAAATACAAAAAGCAGAATAAAGAAGAAGGAACAAATCAAAACAGAAAAAGAGGAGGAAAAATATAGATAGAAATAGTAAATATACACAAAGTATATAAACATACAATGTACAAATCAAATGTATATACAAATACAAAAAAAGAGATGAAAAAAAAGACACATTTTATAAGACATCTATTTTAGAAGAATGGATTAGCCCCAAAAAATAATATTAATAATAATAATATCTATTGTGTGAAACGTATTGTGTCCCAAGAACAAAAAAATTTTTAATTAGAGACTCTATCAAAAAAATAAAAGTCAATACAAAAAAAAGAAAATAATAGAAAAAAAACAGAGATTGACTGTGAATGATAAATAAACGTAAACAAACATACAAATATATAATGCATAAACAAAACAAACACAAACGTTACGCATATAAACGATAATACGAAGATATAATCGAGAAAAGGGAAAAAAAAGGGTGAAAAAGAGAGAATGAAGAAAAGATAAAAGATGAAGAAAATATGTGCCTCGAAAGAAAAGACAAGAAAAGACATCCATTTTAGAAAAAAAAGGATAGAAGGAGGATGAGGAGGAAGAGAAACACAGCGGACCAAGCATGCAACTGATGCCACCTACCATTGCAGGAAACAATGCCGTAGCAGAGGAGGCAGACGACAGTGAGCCAGACGCTTCGCGTGATCATAGCGGGGATTATTTTAGCCGCAGGTCTCACGCATTCTCACGCTCGCAGCCGCGTATCATCTCGTCGCCGCGTGAATGGTAGAATCGTTGCCGAACGGCGATGTCACCTTCGCCTTCCTCGCGTCATCGGCCATTTGTGAAGCGCCGCTACAGCGCCGCTCCGACTTTCGGCGCCGTTCCGACGTCCATCATCGGTTCCGCGGGATTCCTGACGAATGCGCATCTTTTTTATCGACTACTCCAAAAATGCCTTAAAAGGATGCTGGACTTGTTTGTTTTATCGACTGAACATATTATATTTCATATTTCTCTAATCCCTTCGCTTTCCTTAATTTGAATAAAAAAATCTTTTTCAGAATGAGGGAAAATATCAAAATAAATATGGATAGCTATAAAACGATATGAAAGAACAAGAAAAATTTCTATTTTTACAGTTTCTTCTGTTACTAGTTTTCAGCTACTTATTCACTTGATATAAATAATACCAAGTGTGTATTCAAATAGAAACTATTTACCCATATTTATTCAATATATAAGAATATTTTAAGCTTTCCAAAACATGATTTGGAAACTTGTAGGAGAGAAGTACTAAGTAGATGTTAGTGATTGAAAAAGTGAAATAGAAAATTAATGAAATAGATTTAAGTGATTAATGTTTATTTCTACTAATATAAATTAATTTTAATTTCGAATAAACTTCATTTTTTATCTTTACATAAATACATCAAATTGAAAAAAAAAATGGTTTATAATATATAGAAAATATATGAGACTTTTTTTCGATCGATCGTCGATCTTTCGTGGATTTAAAACGTTAGGTCTATTTTTAATCGTTATACTGGATTGTAAAATTTCTTTTCTCGCTTTCATCAAATTTCAATTTTCAAATATATCTATTTTATTTTAAGTATAAGTACACTAATTCAATCATAAAAAAACAGACCTATCTAAATAACAGACACGTTTGAAGATGAGCCCTAAGACCTGTCTTGCTTTGAACTGGAAACGAATCATAAATCCGTTGATTTATTCCCGCTTCGAAGGGAAAGGGATGGGATTGAGATCTGAGATGTGAGAGATGCAATTCGAAGGGAGGGTGGATTGACACATGGTTTGTGAACAAGGTCGAGGTGAATCGATTGCCAATTCGCGTCTTATTCGTGCGGCGATAAACACGATCCAGGACAAACAGGCCACTTACGTCAGTCGTGCCGTCCGATCGAATCAAGTCTCAAAACGATGATGTCGCGATCGCTGCGCGATAATCATATCGTATCAGTCGACCACAATTTCTTCATGATTGTGCGACCCTTCGCGACCCCGTGGATATCATTCGTCACCTCGTGCCCCGTCGACTTGACCGTCAACTTGACGACCGCAGGTGGAATCGTCTGGAAACTTTTCCGCTCGTGATATACGTGATCGGCTGCCAATTCTTGTTAAAACTGCTCATCCTGACCACGATCGCCACCAGGTAGTTATATAACTGAATATTTTGTGCTATCGATATGAGACGAATGTTTTGCACTAGACGAATTGTATTTATCAAGATGTATAATCAAGATTTATTATTTACAGAAAGGGGGAAAAAATGCTGTTAGAGATAAAGGAATCTTTTGACCCTTAACCTCATTACCCTTAATTGGATTCTCAGAACTTGTCATGATAAAGTGCCTTCTTTTTCCTGGTATTAAAAAAGCGTGCAGTAAAAAAAAAGCATCATTTTTCTATGTCGAAAATTATTTCCTGGAAATCTAAAAATTCTGTTGTAGCAAGCACAAATTTGTAGTCTGATAAATAATTATGGCTAAGGAAAGATTAAAAGGCAAGCCATTATTTAATTATGATTAGGTTCTATAAAAAAACAATCACTTCTAGGCTAATATTTCATATGTTGTATGATAAAAATTTTTGAAAGCGTAGATTAATTAGTTACAGGATAATAAAGATTTTAAGGATTTCTTCAGAAATCCTCTATTGTGCATTCAATCAACACTTTCAAAAAATTTATAAAAAAATTTATGTTAGAATACATGAAATATTAGCCTAAGAAAATAAATAAGGGTGATTAAATAATGATGCAACAAAGGTAATCTTTTCATTATCATCATTTCAATTTTCCAAATATTTCGGCTTGAAAACGATCTTTGCTCTTCTTATCTATTATTCTGATACCACTTTATCAACTCTTCTATTTTTACAGTCTGTATGTTTTACTGTTTATTTTCTCATTTGATTAATTCTGACAAAATTAAACTCTTCACAAATAAATTATGTAAAAGTTCAATCAAATATCTTTGATCTCTATAATTTTATAGGAAAAAAATTTTCAAGAACAATAAAGTTTTTTTTTCTTTTTTGTTATTTGTAATACCTCATTTATCTTTAATACCTTTCGAGAGAAATATGCTTTTCGAAGAAAAATGAACGCATTTGAATTCATTTTAGCTTGATTTAGAGACACCTAACTACGATAATTTTTTATTAAGATGTGAATGTAGCAATGGTCTATTTTTTGTAACTGACTTGAGTGTACGTTCAGTACAAATTTAACGAACTAGTGTTCGTTGTACTTAAAATGAAATAGATATATATTTGAAATTTAACAAAAGTGACATAGAAGATTTTAGTGTAGCCCAGTATAAGAATGGAAAAAAAATTTCAAGTATTAGGGCCCTGGCACATAAAAAAATTTAAGCAGTAAGCGAATCAGCCAATCAATCGAAAACGTAAGGCATTAACATAAGCAGTAGTAAATCCATAACGTTGATTTCCTGTTTAAATTTAGTACTGCTTAAGTTTTTTATGTCCCAGGACCCTTTTGAGAGTAGACTTTTATATATCTTTATACATTTTTTCAAATCTCTGATATTTTATTTTCACGATTCCTTTGTAATTCCTTGTAATTTTTTTAAAACGATACTTTCAATGTCTCAAAAATCGTATGAATATTATACAGACAAACTCCAAGGACAAGGAAATTCGATTGGCAGTCTAATCACTCTCCCCCCTCTCCCGGATCTCTCCATAAACGCCGAAAGGATTCCACGAGGAATGATTCAGACTGCTATCACCGCGTGGAAAAGCGAGAAGGTCGGATGAGGAGTGACCCGTATTGGCATAAAGTACATCTCACGTTTTCGAATGAAGTCACGTTTAAATCACGTTTCGACGACTGATAAGCCTGAAAACTTTTTCTTGCACGAGCATGTCCCGATATGCCGGGTCATCCCATTGACCTCGACGATGGCGAAACGAAGATAAAAGGGAATGTAAGTAGAGCCAGTGCACGTTTCAAACGTGATTCAGTATCGTGCTAGCGTTACAGACGGAGGAAAATTTTTCCGTCTATCTAACGAACGGTCGCGTCGCTGATTATGAAAGTGGGAATTCACCAAACTTAGAAAATCATTCGAGAAACAAACTGTCATTGAAAAATTTTTTAGTGCCTTTATTCAAGAATAATTTTAAGATATATACTTTTTGAAATTTAATAATAGTGAATATAATTTTGAATAATGGAAGCCATAGGAACTGTAAGTATCTCGAATTATAAATAACTTATTAGAAGGTTAATATATTGTATATTTCAAATTTGTATTTATTAAATCGTATCAAATTTATATTGCATTTATTTATTTGTTTATTAAGTTTATTATATATAATAAATATAAAAAGCGTATGCATTCTTAGTAAAACGATTTTACAAAAAAATATTGCTACAAAATACTTTACACTCAATATATCATAAATTTTAAAAAATCACATGTAAAATTATATCAAAAAAGAAAAAATACTTTTTTAAGTTATTATATATCTTTTTAAAAACGGATAGAATTTCTAACATTTTAGCAGAAATTTTTCCTGATCCATAGCACATTTAAATTCTTAACTTCTATGAAAAAATTATTCTTTTCTAACTATAGAATTGAAACATAATTTTATCGCATTACGTAATTTAATTTGCACAAATCATCATCATTTGTTGAAATCATTTGAAAAAATTATTAAAAGAAAAACGACTTTGAACTTTTTCGTAAGAATTTCCATTAATATCATCCTATATATGATATCTCGCATTGCGAAAGATTCATAATCAAAGCCTCCCGCGAAGAAGGAAACGACAAAGAGAAACAAAACTGATAAAACGTCAGACGATTTTATTAATAAACTATATCCGATACTCATGCGGATAACAAATTTACGCAAAGAGGTTCATCAATCTGACGAAACTCTGTTTTCGCTTTCGCTTATCTTGGTGAAAAAAAGAAAACAAATGGATCCCCTGTGGCGCGAAACGTTGACGTCAAATATTAAAAATCGCGTGATGTCTTTTATTAAAGAAATTCGTGTGCGCAATTAACATATCGGTCCGTCGCGAAAAAAAATAGCTGTTTGCCACGCGACGATAACCCTGGGTCATTTCTTATGATGATAACAGCTGATACTGTGTAGTCGGCCGAGATCTTTCGCCGCACGTGAGCGAACTCGTGCGACGAGAGATACGCGGGTAATAAGTCCGTGATAAAGTCGCTTGAAATTATTGAGCTTCGCCCTAAGGTCCAATGGATCAATCTGCGTCTATGACTTTATTTTGTTAAGAGGAAAAATCCAACTATCAATTAGAGACTCTATCTATCTATCTATTAAAGCTAGATATCATTAAACTTAAGCTGTAGAAGAGTTGATAGATGTTGCTGAACAATGATGAATTCGAGCTTTTCTTTATGATTTTCTTATATTTGCAGTATCCAATTTTGAAGTCCTTTTTGGCGGGTTCATTCTCTGGAACATTTTCCACGATCCTCTTCCAACCGCTAGATTTGGTGAAAACCAGACTTCAGAGCAGAGTCAATGCTCCTGTTGGGTAGGACCAAGATCCATTGCTATAAATGAAAACTCTCTAAAATGAAATTAAACTTTCATTTATCTTGAATGCATTATGTATTTGTTCCTTTATTAACTAAAAATTTTCAAAAAAAATTTAATTTTTTTGCTTAAAATTTATTATATTTTTTAAAATTTACATTTTTTTATTTAATTTGAATCTGATTTATAAACCAATCTTATTAATTTAAAATTTAATTTTTTTCTTTTTGTATCTGATATGAAGTCTTATATAAAGTTCAACTAAAAGAAATATTATTATTTTAATTGTTCATTTTTCAAATAATTATCAATTAATTTTTTTGGATTTTTCAACAGATCGCCGAAAAATGGAATGCTGGGCACAGTGGCACACATCGTTCAGAAGGAGAATATCTTTGGACTCTGGAAGGGCATGACACCGGTAAGACGAAAATTAATCAGTATTGAAGATTAATATGGATTAGATATTAATTTGCATTGGTAACAATGGATGTTAATTTACAGTCGATAACCAGAGTAATCCCTGGTGTTGGTTTATACTTTTCATCATTGCATTGGTTGAAACATGCCTTTAATTTAGAAGAACCGCTGACGCCTCTGCAAGCCATCTCCTTGGGCATCACCGCGCGGTCCATGTCTGGCGCTCTACTGATTCCTATCACCGTCGTGAAAACACGATTCGAGGTACATTCAAAAAGCGAGGATATGCAATATAACATGATTAAATCTTAGAAATTTATAATCTTATTTATAATCTTAGACTAATTATCTCTTAGAGAGAGAAAAGAAATATAGAAAAAAAAAATAATAAAAAAAGAAGATGAAAAGAAAAATTCTAAAGCACGAGAGTTCTCACATAATTGCGTCATTGTTATTTACGAAATACATATTTCTATAATAACATGATATATGAAATATTTTACAAATTTCGGTCATATAGATATTCGTAATGATTACCTTTGACCTTTTCAAAATGAAATTTGAAAATCAACCGATTATGTAAGTACAATTTTGTATCGTGCAGAGCGGCGTTTACAAATACAATAGTATCAACGAGGCTCTTCAATTGATCTATAAGCAAGAAGGAATAAGGGGATTATCGAGTGGTTTGGTACCGACTCTTCTGCGAGATGCGCCTTACAGCGGTCTATACCTCATGTTTTACACCCAGTTGAAAAATGCGGCTGTCAATACAGGTATTTCTTAAAATTATATTAATTTAGCTTGTTGCTAAATAATATTAAATTATTTATAAACATTAAAAAAATCTTTTATAAAAAATTATAGAAAAATTATAGAATTATAGTTTGGAATTATAGCTTGTCAATATCTTCAAAAATTAAAAAAATCAAATTATATTAAGAATTAATCGAGACCTTGTATAAAAATAAATTTTTCTGTTTGCAGGAGCAACAAATAACTCGTCGGTGCCAGTTCACTTCAGTTGCGGAATCCTCGCTGGAATTTTAGCGTCTATAGTAACGCAACCTCCGGACGTTATCAAAACGAAGATGCAATTATATCCGAATGAATTTAATAATATCTATCACGCGACGTTCTTTGTTTACAAAAAGTATGGTATCTTAGGATATTTCAAGGGTATCGTTCCTAGAATGCTAAGACGGACACTGATGACCACCATGGCTTGGACCGTATATGAACAGGTAATTTGATTTATCGTCAAATAAAGATTTGATAGAAATCAAATGAAAAGATGTTCAACTTTTCAAAATTTAAGTTGAAATATTCTTATTGTATTTGAATATTAAAATTTTAAAAAATTATATTTTATTTAACTAAATATATTTTACATCAAAAAAGATTGCGACAATATTAAAACTAACAACATATATTTTATCACATTATTCAGGTCACGAGACAAATCGGTTTGAAGTGATGCTTTATTGTTGGACAAAACTGTTTTATATCAGAAGAAGATTATGACGTACAGTATTAGGATAGACTGCATGTATTGTTAAGCTCGCATATTTATTTAATAAATTATATATTTTTGCAAAATTATGTGTATATTAATATATCATTAATCCTCCATATATAGAATTCTCCTTCACACTTTGTTCTTTTCATCCCCATTAATCTAGTTAACATTATATATATTTTAACAATGCAATAATTAAGATTAACTTATAAAATTATCGTTTTCATTTCTGAAATGAAGATTTGAGTTAAATATACTTATTAAAGTATTAACGAATTGTATTATAAAAAAATTATTCATCTAATTATTCATTAAATAAAAGGAAGATCAAACAAAGAGATATGTAGCATTCTTTTATTAATTTCAAATAACAATCTTACGAGTATTATTATTAGCGCGGCACACAGCAAATTGTATCTTACACAATTTACCTTGCATTTTATTTATGTATAGGTGGCCTAAAATAACAATGTTCGGAATACGAATTGTATCGATTTTGTGTGTCTGTGATTTCGACGCAAATTTTATCTTCGTCTCTCCTCCTCTCTCTTTCACACACTCTTATCATTGTTAAGATTATACAAAATCTTTACCTTAACAATATGGTAAACGATGTATTGGATGAGTTCCCGAGAAGTCCCTTCTTTGTTCTTCTCTTCTTCCTGAAAGTAGACAATCCAAGTTTTAACAAGAATGTTATCGGCACCATGATACAATGTAATAATCAAATGTTGCTTAATGATAATCTTGTTGGCAAAATCCTGTCCCTCTGTCGACTGTGTGTTTGTTTAATAAGCGCATATGGTCCTCGTAAGGAATTATGAATTAAATCTCCTCGATCAAAAACACCGAAAGGTATATGTAAACTGTTGGATTAACTTTTATTGTTAAATGGGGGAAGCCTATATCATTCACATAAAACATCTTGGATAGAAATTTTCCTTAAAAATATTTTATTTTTGAGATAAACAATGTTTTGTAGAATTTCCCCTGTTATCTATATCCCCTGTTATCTATATCTTATTCTATTTTTGCTGACTAATGTTAATCTTGCATGAATATGTATGCCTATATACCAGCGATTAAAGGATCCCTGCATTATCTAAATCTCCACATCTCAAAGATTGTTAGATCCTTAGTTAGACTTCTCGAAAGAACACGAACCAAACGGGATAAACCTAAACGGATTCTCTCCTGGCAGAAGGACATGTGTTGATATTATCATTCCGGCATAAATACCTCGTCAATTGCGTGGCAGAAGCTAGAGGTTCGTATAGTCACAGTCACACGTTTGCAGGGCGCACTCGTAGTTGTGCACACGTGCATTTGCAGTCGTGGACGAAGCTCTATGAAGCGGGCACTGAGAGCTGTGTCCCCTCCACACTAAACCACTAAATCTTTCTCTCTCTCTCTCTTTCTCTCTCTTAATGAAGTATGACCAAGATTTTTAACGAACCTACAGAGATAGTCCTGTGCCCGAGAAGCGAAAAGAAATAAGTCCATAAAACCATCGGCTTTAGATATGATCTCCTTTTCTTTTATTTACATCATCATAATGAAGTACGATAACTTCTTATAAATTATATGAAAGAACAAGATAAATTCTTGAAAAATAAAATTCAATTCAAATTCGATTATTTGAAAACAAAGCGATAAGATCACTTATATTAAAGAGAAAAACGCTGTATTTTTATAGAAACAATTCATTTTATTTTTAAATAAACATTATGAATTTATGTTATATTGAATAAATTTCAACCTGATTGCATTTATTCACATTCATTCGATTCATCTTGAAAGCGCGCATCCACGATTCCACGGAACTCCGCGGGCTTCTCCTGGAAAAAAACGAGTTCTTGGACTTATGTACTCTTGCTGCTTGGGTACAGGATTATTAACCGATGAAAGCAAGCGTAGGTATACCTTCTCCCAGCTTGCTCCACAGATAAATAGAAAATGCTCGGAATAATATTGGAATTGTGTACAAAAATAAATTTCCACATAAAACGATTAAAATTTCAAATTTTTTTTAATTGATTAATAAATTTATATTAATCAATTTAATACTAAAAAGAAGATTTATATTTTAAAGTTCTAAAGTCTCCTTTCAAAGCGATACAATTTTATTTAAAATTATTAAAAGCCCTTTCATGTAATGTTTTATCAAAAAAATTAAATTTACACAAATTTAAAAAAAAATCGAATTTGCAAATATATTTTAAAATTTTTAAGATTTTTTTTTAAATCTCAATAATAGCATAAATAAAACATTCAACAAAAAGAAAACATCAAGAAAAATCATGTAAATTTAATTTTTTCGATTTTTCTTTTTCTTATCTTTAGATTACTGATGCACTAAAATCTTATTTTCTTGCAGATAATATTTGCACATTATATAAGTGAATAGATTTATTGGCTTGCCGAGGCTAATATTGCTCTCTCAACTCTATATATCTTATTACACTACTAATCAAATTTTGATATTAAAAGAAGACTATAATTGACTTTCATAACGAGGCATGGAATTTGTCTATGATTATTCTGGCAGAAGATTAAACAGAGAGAGGCGGAGAGAGACAGAGTGTGTTTCAGAGAGAGTGAGACGAACTTGCTGTGTGACTTACGCGGCGCTTCAAACATCACAGATTATATTATCATGTATATGTATTATGTGCATCGGAATGGCAACTCACCTGGATCGAAAGAGTACCTGTACAGTAATTGAGACGAATATGGTTATATTGTTTGGTGCATACCTGGATTACTTCTCACTCACTAACCAATCAAGAGAAGTTACTTGTGACTTCGACTTCGCGAGCGATGACGGCGACGGGTATGATGGCTGGAGCTTCGATGATCGCGATTTCCTAAAAATATTATCATTAACGCAATTACGATAGCAATACCAATGCATGCAAAGAATCAATGTTATCGCTTACCTTTATCTCGACCGTGACGTCGGTGACTATCTTCGTCCCGGTGGTGTTTGTCTCGCGATCTACTTCTACTTCTATGCCCAGAATTTCTGCAACAAGCATTTCATTAAATTGCCTTATCCGGTTTTCAGATAATATTACATTTTTTCAGAGAATATACAGATGTCACGTTACATAAAAAAAAAAAAAAAAATGGAATAACAAATATTCTTCAAAAATATAAAATTGCAGAAAACCATTTTTCTATAAATGTAAAAACACTAATTGATATCTATCCTGATATTTTGACACCCAAAAACTGGTTTTTCAAAGGAAATATTTTATCATATTTATATTACGATACAAGGAGATATTTTTACCTATAACCGCTCGAATCATAACGGCTTTTATCATCATCTATTCGCCTACGACGTTTATCTCTGTCTCTATCGCGATCTCTATCCCTGTCGCCATCTCTCCGCCGCCTATCGAGCTCTTCATTTGCTCGCGCTCTTTGCTTTCGTTCTTCCTCTCTCCTCTGTTCTTTCTCATCGCGCGCCTTTTCGCGCTTGCTCTATAGAATAAGATTTTAATTAATTTTTAAATTTCTAAGATATATTTCATGTCGCAATTCGTTCTCACCATAATTTCTTGAAGAGCGCTTTTCAGTCTCGCATAACCCACATGCTGTTTTCCCATCAGATGATCATCAATTCGCTGCTGAGCATCTCCTACGATAAGAAACGCGCCGCACACATCGCACACCTCCATTTGTTTCTCTTGCGCAGCTGCTAATTCAGCAGTCTACAAAATATGGTAAAATTAGTATAAAAATTCAAACTGTCATAAATCATAAATTCATAATCATTTACGTAAAGTTAAAGAGTTATAAATTATAATTTCAATTTATGTAAAATAATAAAATAATTCACACTCACTTGGTTGTAATGACTATTATCATTGGACTTCCTCAAAGTCTCGCGTTCTTCTTTTAACTGGTCACAAAGACGCATTAGGCCCTGTGCTTGCTCTACATTGCCTTGAATTCCACTTTGTTCAGCCTCTTCTACCAACTTATTTATCTTCTCCGTCAATAGAGCAATCTGCTCCTCATTTCTTTGAGTCTGGGCTGGAGTCAACGTCGGCTACACACAAGTATCATGAAATTACAATTATGCACTTATGATCTTCTAATCTTCTAATGAAACTTACCGCTTCTGTTCTCCCAATTAGTGCCAACCGTTGTTTTCCCTTTATGATTTTTCTCTCCACTTCATTTAACATACTTTGACAATACCTGATAAACTCATCTTCATATTGCTGTTTACGATAAGAATGTGGCGCCTTTTCAAATAGTTCCCTAGCCTCATCATCGTGTACCTTAGGACATGCACCCAAGTCCGCTCTTGTATTAACGAATAGGTCATGAGGACAGAATTTCACCAGATATAATTTGCAAAACTAAAACACATGAATTTAATATATTTGAATGCAATATATTTATTTTTAATGTTTATATTTGTTCATGTTGATATTTTACTTAAAATTTTCTTATCTAATTTTTAACAAAATTTTTCATAAAAAATATTAGAGCTTAGAGAAAAATAAATTTAAAAAAAAGATTATATAAGATTGAACAAATTTAATAAACTTCATCTTATCTTATACCTCATTAATCTTCTCAATAATTGCATAGTTTAACTCTAAAAATAAACATATTTATAAAGTTAGTACTGTGCAATTCATGTTGTTTGTGATTTGAGATTTACAATTTATTATTTACGGCAGATTTATGAATGATATAAACATTAAAAAATGGTAAATTCTTGATTAGAATTATCATTTATTTACTATTCTTATTTTTTACTATTCATATATATTTTACCAATGCAGCTTCTTGATAAAATCAAAGTACATAAATTAAGCATAATTTAGCTCTAGTTTGAGATCTTGCTTGTAAATATTTGATGGCTGAAAAATTCTAACAATTAGAGATCCTCTAATATAAATTTTGTTTTGATTGTATTTTCTCACATACAAGATGAAATGAATTCTATCCAATATAAGATCAAACTTAGATGATTCGAAAGAGACAGTAAAAAGAATTAAAGGAGTAAGTCAATTAATCGAAAAAATTTTGATGACTTTGTTCTCTGTAATGTGTTTGATTGTTTTAAGTTCTCGCCGTACATGAAATCTTGACTTTTTGCAAAAATATTAAATTAAAAAGACGCCTTTGTCAGGAGAGAAAGGGTTAACGAGGGTCAGAAAGAAAAAAAATTTCGAAAACAAGAATCAAAATTTTGCAAGTGGCCAAAAGAAATTGTCTTTCAAAAAATTCTCAGTATCAACGTAGATATTACCTCAGGATCCTCCCAATTAAGCTCTTTGGGTTTCTCATTAGGCAGGACGTTTCTGTTTCTGCCCATGAGCTCGTCGAGCAGTGCGGCTGCCGCGGCGGCGGCCATTTTCTTTTGATCGCACCACGGCGATTGCGACGTCGATTCGCGTATGAAGTTTACAATCAGGAAGACCTCCTTTGTCAAGAAAAGGCCAGGGAATTTAACGGAGATCGTCGTTCTCCATCGATTAAAATTCTGATTAATATAACGAGACGAATTTCAACGGATCTGATCACAATTCAGTCGAGAGACAGCTGCGAACCTAATCCCAACGATTGTAAAAGAAAACTGAAGATATCATCGCTAGACAGCGCTGGCTGCAGTAAACAGCAGAACCAGTGGAATTATCACGATTGAGGATGGAAGGGGAATTCTACGGTGAATGAAGTAGGTTGGTTAAGGCCAAAAATTTCAATCGTAATTGTAAAATTGTAAGAAAATTAACAATCGGAGATGACTATTCTTCTTATGGAGAATTACTATTACTCCTCCAAAAATAATCGGCTATAAAACCAACGGCACACGATGATTTTTTTCCTGCTAGTTCGCTAGCTGGATTTGCGTGCTGGCTGAGCTTTTATCTTTGATTGGTATATTCTTGTAGATCTAAAAAAATATACCAATTGAAGACAAGAGCTCAGCAAGCACATAAATTTAGCTAGCAAACCAGCAGGAAAAAAAGCATCATGTGCCGCTGGCTTTAGGCGCGATCCACTTGGTGCTACAAATGCTTCAAAGCATTTTTTGATTGGTCAATTTATATAATTTTTTTGTTCCGATTAGTTAATCAAATGCTTTGTATTTGTTTTATAACAGTAAGTGGATTGCATCCAAACGAAGATTTAGAATATGAGCCTTAAGCGGTGTCTACAATGAGATTTTAAGATGTAAGAAATAGGCCAATCATCGATTTATAGAAGAATAATCGATTGTGGTTAGCCCATTCCATTTGTCCATCTGTAGGCTTGTTCTACAATATCAAACCGCAAGCAACAAGATTTGACCAATCATTGACGAATATGGAGAGAATACTTGATTGTGATTGGCCCATTCTTACGGCCTTACAACCCACGACACCGACACACGACGCATTATAGAACAGATCTGATTGGTCAATTCTTGTGGCTTGCGGGTTGCGACACTGACATGCAATGTATTGTAAAACAAGCCTTAAAACTTAATTGGTTATTAACTAACGAAATCATATTGGAAAACCAATCGCGCGCGATGCGCGCTGCGCATGCTCCCAATATATATATAGCAATATATAGCATTCCAAGCCATGAAATGCTCTGCCATTTTCTTTCTCGCTGCAGTGCGGCGCGGCACGGACGCGAGCGAAAGAATATGCTCAGAGGTTTCCAAGATGGCGAAGAAAACGCAGGCAGAGAAAACGGCACAAAACGACGAGACCGTTAAGGGCAACGACGATTCGATGAACGACGATGAAGAGCCTAACTTCAGCGATCCCGAAGGCTTCGTCGACGATATCACCGACGAGGGCAAGTATCCGGCTCGCTTCTTTTTTTTCCTCTATCTCCATAATCCTATCCCCGCCTTGTCCCATGTGGCACGTTTAAGCGTCGTCTACAATAATATTACAGACTTATCTCAATTTTGCTCAGTTTTGCGTTTTAAGAATTGCAAAAGCGGTCATAATCGTAATCGCTGGAACAGGACCGATTTGAACTCGACTACGATTACTATGATTATTCAGTAACCGGAAATAAAACAGCCACGATTATGACCACGATTGTGATTTTTAAAACGTAATTAAGTGATAATTATGACGAGTGGATTTGTGATTTCGTGGTAGATTACGCTTTATATTTTTCAGTTCGTGTCTCGCCGCAAGCATGACAAATGACCTGTGTGTATGTGTGCACGTGCACACGCGCGCGCACTCCACAATGTGGCACGTGAAATTTTATCCTAAAAAATTACCCATCCTCTTGCTTGCCGACATCACGAATTTGACACTTTTAGAATTTCCGATATTTCTAGTTTTGTAGCCGCAAGATTGACATCGCAAAATGTCACACAATACCCGATCACTGATGCGAACTAACCTATAAATTGTTCTATTTTACGGCCATTTTTCTACATTTTTTTTTTTTTATTTTTCGAGTCAACTGCATTTGCGTCTGGATCTGTTACACGAGATCGCATATAATCCGACACGATAGAAAATCACTTTGCATGTTATTGATATTGAGAGGGTGAGAAAGAGTTATGATTTATACAAATTCTGCATTCCACTTGCTCTAATACTCGCAACAGCTGCGATCGCCGTTCTTGTTTAATATTTGGTAAATGAGAAAGATAAAATGATTCTGAGAGCGTTGCGAATGTTAAGTGGGACTCTTGATGTCAACATGCTGTCATAACAATGCCTGCTTGATAACAATTTTAATTAAAAAAAGATGTTAAATGAAAATTGTATTCAAGTAACAACTGTCGCACAATTCAATATGATATCGAAAGACTCCGATTAATGTAATTTATGAATTTTATTATGAATTTAAGTTATTAACTAATATTTATTAAGTAATATTTTGTTAATGTGAATATAATTTTCTGTTTAACGTATGGAAAAAAAGATTAGAAGTAATAAAGTATATCTTGCTTGAAACAATTTGATCACTTGCATTAATCGATTATTAAATTCTCAGAGAATTTATAATGTTCGAAAATAAGGGAATAAGATATTATAATAAGTTTATTTTTTGTTCCTGCATCGAATTATATTAAAACTTTTTATCTCAAACAAAAAACAGACCACATATTTTAAATCTATATCATATTTGGTGAACTTTATTTGAATTAGTCAAATGTTCTAATTGAATATCTAATTGAATATAATATATATAATATAATTGAATATGAATGAATGAAGTCCATAATTTGATACGACTTAAATATGAATGCGATTTATTTCCAATTTGATATTTTATTAATATATATCTTTTTAACTATTTGTATTGTAAATTTTATTTTAAAAAATATTAATCTTTTATGAAGATTTAGCAATCTATATGAAATATATTTTTTACTAGCATATGCCAGGAAATGGTTACACATAATTTCACCATTTTAATTGAAACAGAAAAGATGAATTATAGTTTTATAAATTATAGTGTACTCCCTATCGTCTGACCAAACTTTTTTTTTATTTTTTTAAAAATTGATAAATAGAATAGAATAGATAAAGACAACATTTTTAATTATATGTATCACTATTACTTGTATCTGTGATTTACAGTGTACTATTAATATTATATTAGTTGATTGGGTAAAATTTATTTTTATAAATATATTATCGATGTCTAGGTAATAAGTGTTAGAAGATATTTATAAGAATTTTTCTATTCTCTCGCATTATTAGGAGAATGATTTTTGCAACAACGAATTTTTATTATAAATTTACAGAATTGCTTGGTGATATTTTGAAGCAAAAACCTTCAGAAACAGATGGGGTGGAGTCTGTAATTGTTGTGGACAATGTACCTCGAGTAGAACCTGACAAATTGGAGAAACTTCAATCCGTTATTAATAAGGTGTTGGGAAAATTTGGCACGATAGTCAACCAGTATTATCCGATGAATGAAAGCGATGGAAAAACAAAAGGGTTAGTCTATATTTTTTACTTAAATCTGGAAATTATTAAAAACATAATTTTTCTAAAATTTTTATAGAATATATTTTTAATATTTCTAAAATATTAAAATGAATATCTTCTTTTTTTCTTTGATAGATACATTTTTCTGGAATACAACAATCATTTGAATGCACTTACGGCAGTTAAGTCTACTAACAATTACAAGATCGATAAGTCTCATACATTCAAGGTTAATCTTTTCACGGATTTCAAAAAGTTCGAAGATATTCCTGAGAATTGGGAACCGCCAAAGGCTCAACCTTTTAAGGCTGCTAGTGACTTGCATTATCATCTGCTGGAACCAGATGCTTATGATCAGTTTTGTGTTCTTTGTGGTAATGGGGCGGGTGTATCGGTGCAGATTTGGCAGAACTCTGCACCGGAGCCCACTCTGCTCGAAGAACGTAATGTAAGTAGTTTTATTTTTGGAAAAGACAAAACTTGTATAAAAAAGAATTTATTATGTATATAATTCTATCAGTAGCAATTGTAAATATTGATGACTTTAAGATTAAATTGTTCACCAAGAAGTTGCAGCAATCATCTTTTTTTAATTTCAGCGCTGGACAGAAACATACGTGAAATGGTCGCAGCTAGGCACGTATTTAGCCACATTTCACAAATTGGGAGTTGCATTGTGGGGCGGTCCTCAATTTACTCAACAAGCTAGATTCAGCCAGCGAGGTGTCGAATGTATCGATTTTTCGCCTGGAGAACGTTATCTAGTCACCTACACTCCGCGCACTGATCTGGGACAGGATCAGAAACGCTTGGTGATTTGGGATATTCTGTCTGGCCAGGAAAAACGATCCTTCTTTCCCGATGGATCTTCTGTTTGGCCGATCTTCCGCTGGTCGCACGACGATAAATATTTAGCGCGCATGGGAGAAGATGTTCTTAGTGTTTATGAAACTCCAGTGAGTATTTATTGTAACCATGTTCATTCTTCAATTTGCAATTCAATAGCCAATACTATTGCATTTCATTTTTTAGTCATTTGGCCTGCTGGACAAGAAGAGTATCAAAATTCCAGGAATCAGAGATTTCAGTTGGTCTCCGACGGATAATGTTCTTGCTTATTGGGTACCGGAGGACAAAGACGTGCCCGCGAGAGTAACTCTGCTCGAAATTCCTAAGTAAGTCTACAGCCTTATATCAGAGTTAGTATGAATAAAATGGTATTTTTTACTGAAAAAAATGTGATTTTTAGTCGCAATGAAATACGAAATAAAAATCTGTTCAATGTGGCCGATTGCAAAATTTTCTGGCAAAAATCTGGTGATTACCTGTGTGTGAAAGTCGATCGTTTTGCTAAACGTAAAGAGAAGACAGAACAAAAATACACAGTGAGTAATTGTTATAATTTATTATACATAATTATATACAATTATATAAGTACATACATCTGTTTTTCTTGGCAAAAGAAAATAGCTTCTAATGAGTCTTATTATTAAAATATAATTGCTATTAAAAATTATTTACATCTCGCAGGGTATGTCATACAATTTCGAGATCTTCCACATGCGGGAGAAACAAATTCCCGTAGATAGTGTGGAGATAAAAGAGCCGATTCACGCTTTTGCATGGGAGCCAGTTGGTAGCAAGTTCGCCATTATTCACGGGGAAATACCCAGCGTGAATGTCAGCTTTTACGAAGTACGATACGGTCATCAACCTGCTCTTCTTAGTAAGCAACTATTTATAATAATAGATTTTTTTCTTTAAATTTTTTCTTTTTATTCATAATTTTTGAAATTTTGCTTTATTGATTTGAGTTTAACGTTAACGAATTACTTTTTTCCTAACAGAGAGATTAGAGAAGAAAGCGTGCAATCACTTATTCTGGTCGCCATCGGGTCAGTTCATCGTCCTTGCTGGTCTGACGACGATGGCTGGTGCTCTGGAGTTCATCGATACGAACGATTTCACTATTATGAACTCTACTGATCACTATCAGACTTCTGACGTGGAATGGGACCCTACTGGCAGGTAAATGAAAAATGGAATTGTCTCATATGAGAAGCTAAGCTTGGAAGTGATGGCAAAAAGTTAACTTTTTTTTTTGTACTTGATTTTAGGTATGTCGTCACGGCAGTGTCCAGCTGGAAGACCAGCGTTGACAACGGTTACTGGATATGGACATTCCAGGGCCGTATTTTGAAGAGAGTCAATCTGAACGCATTCAACCAGCTGTTGTGGCGACCACGACCACCGACTCTACTTACTGCGGAGCAGATTAAAGAAATCAAGAAGAATTTGAAGAAGTACTCGGCGCAGTTCGAGAGCAAAGATCGCATGCGATTGACGCGTGCCTCAAAGGTATATTTAAAAGTATTAAATATTTAACGCTCGATACATACGAAATAATTTCTCAAATCTAATTTCTCATTCTAGTCAAGTTTAGTTTTTAAATACGCAATTGTCAAATGGTACAAAAATAATATACATGAGAATATGTATGTAATGAAACTTTTTAAAATAATTCGCGTATGAATGTAGGCCTGTGGGAAGCAGTTAATTTTAGCAATTAATTTTCTAGGAATTGATCGAGAAACGCTGTTTACTGATGAAGGCATTCGAAGAGTACCGTACGAAACGGATCGACGAATGGAATAATCAGAAGAAGCGTCGTCTCGAATTACGTTGCAGTAAGTTCACATATATTAAATCATCTAGAATGATAGAAGTGTACATATTAAATATATATTCTTTCAAAATATATTCTTTTATGAAGCTAAATTAAAAAATTACTGCATATTAATACTGAAAATAAGTAAAGTGATGTAATTTAAAAGATTAATCGTCATGTACGTGTAATTTTAGATATTGATACTGATGAATTGGATTCGGATTCGAAGAATGTGGAGGAAGAAGTCGTCGAATTTTTTGTCAAAGAGGAAACATTCGTACTCGACGACAAATAAACTCTCTTCCTCAGACAGTTGTTAATTGCCGCGCCGATTGCCGGTCTTGGAAATCTCTAAGTGTGAAAATAGCGGTTTACTCCCATCTCGCAAAGTGTTGCGATATTTATTAGTGCAGCGATTGAATATCGTTGCAATTTATCTTAATCCGTGAATAAGTGGTAACAGACAATCAATCATGTATTACTGCTATTGCTACTTTTACTGTTACTTCTTCATTCAAATTAGAACACTTTTCGTGTATCCGGTGTTGCACAAGAAGCGCCGACATTGTAATAATATTAAATTTTATCACATCCCCTACAGGATAGTTCGCGAGAAAATAATTGTGTCATCAATTTCAGAACTTCCTTTGCCGGCAAACTTACAAAATAAAACGCTAATTTATTACTTAGGAAATGAAGATTAATTTCTAAAGCCAATATTTAAAATACAAAGACCCAAAATCCTATCAGACTCGATCCTTTTTATAATTTGTCATTCAACAATTTCATTGTTCTACTTGAAGAAATGTTGTAATCCATAAACGAAATCTCTTCATAAAAAATCTTAGAAAAATGTAAATGAGAAAAATCTTAGAGAACGATAAAAGAATATACAAGGACAGAAACTCGTGTGGACGATTTATATCTTCGTAAATCGATTAAATATTAACACGGAATTCGTACTTATACAATATGTTACAAAATTAAAATTAAAATAAATGTTTAAAAGAAATTTGCCTTTTTGCAAAGGCATTTCAGCATCAAAAATAGTATCGAAAGAAAAGTACTATCGCGCATACCCAAGCTGGTGGTATTCTGTCTTGCTGCGAAAAGGTCTTCCTCGTAACAGGTTTAGCACAGGAGAACAGTCGTGCCTGCTCCTCATGTAGTGCATCTTGCAATTTTTCATTCTTTGTCATTATGGCTATCTGCGTTTCAAGGTCTCTGTTCACTGATCTATAACCTAAATAATTCATATTCCAATTCAAATATGTTAGAAATCTTCAAAAATTAGTTTTATGATATTTGTATTGATGCCATCGATGTGTTATCCTAAAATGATAAAAACTTACCGAAATTTGGCGAACCTATTAGAGTCAACGAGGGTTTTTGCTGACCTGGCAAAGTGTACCATAGACCTTTGGCATGATATGTCCATCCTGGTTTGACAAACTCCCATAATGTTACTCTTCTTTGCTGCTTCATTTTTTCGCATAAATTATAAAAAGATTCCTCTATTCTCGTGTATGCCGCTGGTATCCCTCCGGCAATTCCCTTGGCATCTTGAAAATACATAAGAAAAACAATTCTTGTATTTTTATCAGTAAAACGTAGAGAAATAATCATATAAAAAAATTAATTAAACAATATTACGTAAATCCTATTTTACGCAATAAAGATTTAAATGTTTAAACTTCGAAAATATTTTTATTTAATATGTAATAAATGTATGTACTAAAGAAGCCATTGGCACTGGGATGTGCTGTTAAAAGGTCACATGTTGCTCGACAATCTCTAAGTACAGCTTGACTATACTCAAAAGTCAGATTGAAATAGCCGGTTGCCAGTTTGAGCGTAGCTCCTGCTGGAGCGGTTTGCAATAACTTCAACGTTATTTCGCTGTCGTGATAGATATTCAGTTGTCCCATTTGCACCAGTGGAAATATCCATGTATCTGCATCTACAAAATTTAAAGATTAAGTATTATTTAATTTATAATTATACGAAATTTTTTTTACATAATGATAAATTCTTAAATGTTTTGCTTAAATGTCTCTAAAATATCTTATAGAATGATTGACAATATATATACCTTTGTTGAAGTCAGCACGTTTTTCTATTTCATTCTGTAAGAGTATCTGTATTCTAGACGCTGCTTCTTGGGTAAAAATCTTTCTTGATCCTTTATAAGGATGATAATTTGCAGAATTTAAACTCGTATTGCCATCTGATTGCAATAAGAAGCTAAATTCCATTACTTTTTCAGTCAATTTGTCATAGAAATCGCAAAGATCTTTACAATCTTCAATAACGAAGTATCGGTCCTGTCGATTTGTGAAGTAATCATTGCTGAGATTCGCCCTAATATAAATCAGTTTTTAGTAATTTTATAAATACAAATATGTATTATATATACATATTTCTATATTCAACAATACAAATATAGCTATTCAATAATTTTAGTAAATATTTTTAATATGAGATATCTAATTTTCTATTTTTTCTCTCATATCAGATATTAATGATAAATTTTGATTCAAATTTTAATTTTGCTTTCTCAATTAAGTATCGTAACCATCAGCAATAACTATTACTTACCCACTAATAATTAAATCATCATCGATTATATACAACTTCATGTGTTGCAAACCGATAAGCTCGTTGAAACGATCGGGGATTGCTGCTTTCATAATGCCACGTAATTTTGGCGTATGATAGAGGAAAACTTTACAACGATCTCCATATTTGCCCTTAAGCAACGGCTCCAGCATTTTCCGGGAATTCTGTTTGCCTCGGGAACCCCTCATGTAATCAAGTAAGATTCGCACTTGTATGTTGTCACCATTCGTATCCATTGCTTGCTTTATCACATTCACCTATATAAAAAAATATTTTTGTTCTTGGAAAAAATTATTTTGAAAACACAAATTAATCTAATCTTTTATTCCTTAATTCTCTATCTCCATATTTTTTCTTTATATAGCTGTTTATTTTTTATTTGAAATAATTATCTCAAATTTGTATTATAAATTTTACATCTGTCTATTAGACTCACCAATTCAGTCTCCAAGGTACCAGTACCTAGATAGAGTGAAGCAAATGTGATTCTCTTTTTGGCATGTTTGCATTTTTCTAACAGAGTAGTGTAGAATGCTTGTGGTTTATCGATTATAGTGATCTATTAGAAAAAAATATGTTTGTTACAATATATGTATGTAAAAGTGTGTATGTAAAAGTGTGTATGTATGTGTGTATGTGTATATAAAATTGTATTATGTATGTTATTTATCTTACTTTTGAACCATTCACTGGAAAAGCAGGGGCTACAGTATACAACCAGGACAGCGAATTAATTTCCTCTTGTATAAGAATATCCAAATTTCTAAACTTTTCATCGTCTAACATTGCTATTTGTGCTTTATGTCTAATAAATAGTAAATCTATATTAGGCTTCACTTTTGTAGAAATACTCAGCAACTTTGGTTCATAAAACCTAAGAAAAATATAATTAAATAAATAAATCATCAAGGCAGTAAAAAATATGCAATTAATTATTATTCTTTTAATTATTGTAATACAAAATTATATCACATTTATATATTACTATATTATTATAGTTGTGCAAAGATGTACAAAATATTATTTTGTATAAAATATCACGAAATAGTATTAAAACTATTAAAAATTATTAAAAATTAATATCAACCTTGTATGTTGCAAAATATCAAAAAAAACATACAATAGATATTCTATTATATTCTATTTATATTAATTTATATTATTATGATTATGTGTATTCATAACTCTTATTTCGCTTTATGTTATTCATATAACATATATTTATATAAAATATCAATTCTTTTTTATATAACGAGTTAAATTTAAAGGTTATTCTTCGTTAACCTAAGAATTGTGAAAAATATGAGATGACATGCATTAAATGACATTGAAACGATTTATATATACCGCCTGAGGATCCGCAGAGTCAAGCTGTGCATGAGGAGATACTATCCTAAATAATAAATACGAAAAGATACAAACGTCCACACGTGCAACTTTAACCTTTGCTATGTAAAGCAACGTGAATGACGCAACGAGCGCTGTCTATCGGTCGTAAAGGATAATTCAATTTCAAAATTAAGTGAACCTCCACTAAAAAAGTAGTATATTTTTAAAGAAATATATACAATTTCACTCGTCAGCTGACAAACAATCATCTTTGGCATATAAGAATGTCACAATTAAATTTATTATAAATTTTTGTTATAGACATTGTCAAATATTATGGAAAAACTAAAGTTGTTTTAGAATTAAATTTTTGAAGAAATTAATATAATTACACACATACTCATCAGAATGAAAATAATTATCTTCAGCCACACATCTAAATATATTATAGATATTTATTATTAAATACTACTGGACAAAAATAACATTGTTTTGAGCTATTTTCTGAAGAAAAGATGCACTTGTACTTATTATCCTCAAACAACTGTTTTCGAATCGACTGAATGTAGATATTTATTATATTTATAGATATTATAAATATTATAATAATATTTATAAATATTATAAATATTGTAAAAAAAAAAACAACATTTATATATTTTTTTGCGTTTGCCTATCCGTTCGACAATCTTAAGTTAAATGCATAAGATTTGTTCTTTGCGAATAAACATTTGCCTTTTTTTAATTATTTAATTATACGTATACTGACTGTATATACTAACATGTACTGACTCTACTTATCTATTTTTTGCATGAAGTCAATGCGGTGGGAGTTATGTCGCTAGGCAACCAACGTATATACATGAATGTCATGTACCTGCTTTCATCTCAGTACACCTGTACACCTGTAAATAATATCAGAATAGCTGAAAACAATAGTCATAAAAAAAAGTAAATATCATAATTGAATCAATATGCTGCTCAAATATCTCGGTACTGTTATGCCAGCACAAGTGAGTGGAATGTCATTATTTTAAATTGATTTTTAAGTCTCGATTCTAGAGAGAATATTTACGTATCTGCTGAACGGACCGACGTATAATATTCAAGAATTATTAGAAATAAAGACAAATTTCCTTTTCAAGAAAGAAATTTAAACGTTACACAGACTACAAAATAATTTATTTAAATATACAATAGCATATAAATATTGCCTCTATTCATAACAGTTTGTAAAAAAGCAATTTATAATTTATGTTTGTATATAAACATATACATCTATATAAATGTATATAAATACAAATATAAATGCAAATCTAAATAAATATATTTAACAAAACACATAATACAAGAATGGACTATTTTCATATGTATATTTTTCTGCATACTAGGAATTGGAAAATAGAGTGGTTAGCATAGCATGGTCGCCGAATAATTTAAAGCTAGCTGTGGCATCTTCGGATCGTTCTATTTACCTTTTTGATGAGAATGGAGTAAAGCGTGACAGATTTTCCACTAAGCCCGTCGATCCCAAGGTAGATTTTATTTGCCGAAATCATATTCATTTAGTTCACTGATATTTTCTTCTATAATTTAGAGTTTAAAATTGATGTATTATACAATAACAAAAAAATATTTTTCTACAGTTCGGCAAGAAAAGTTACATGGTGAAGGGAATAGCCTTCTCCCCAGAGTCCACGAAGATTGCAGTTGGTCAGACCGATTGCATTGTATACGTGTATAAAATAGGAGAAGACTGGTAGTTATTAATATACAATTTTTTTAAAAAATAAAAAAATAATTAGTCAAAATAAATTATTTATTAACAAATAAGAATTATTTTCCAGGGGCGATAAAAAAGTGATTTGCAACAAGTTCCGACAGAGTGCTGCAGTGACTTGTTTGATCTGGCCAGGAGACGGTCCAATCGTCATAGGATTGATGGATGGAAAAGTCCGCGCGGCTTTGGTCAAGTCGCAAAAGGCTCAAACCTTGTACACCTCTGATACTATGACGATAGCTCTGGCTAGCAAGTAAAACTAATACTGATGAACTATGATGTTTTGAGATTTCGGTTATATATATATATCAATCAGTAATAATAGTCTATTTGATATTTGCAAAATGAGCTCTCTCGACTTGCAGCGTTCGTGGAAATGGCTTTCTGTCGAGCCACGCCGATGGCAGCATTATTCGGTATTACATCACCGAGGACGGTAGCGCGGAGCCATCAGGACGCGTGTGCGTCCACGGCGTGCCTGCTTATGCCCTGGCGTGGCCACAGTCACATATCCTGGCAGCAGGTTGCGACAAACGATTGACTCTGTACGACTCGTATGGCAAACCAGTCAAGACCTTCGACTTCAGCCGGGATTCCCAAGAGAGGGAGATCACGGTAGCCTGCTGCAGCCCGAGTGGCCAAAGCGTGGCTGTAGGTTCCTGGGATAAGATGCGCATCTTCGATTGGACGCCACGAAGAGGTATCTGGGAGGAAAGCAACGTACGCGACTTGCCCAATTTCTATACCGTCACGGCGTTAGCTTGGAGACGAGACGGTTCGAAATTGGTGATCGGCAGTCTTTGCGGCGGTGTCGAACAGTTTGAGACTATTTTGAGGTAACTGGAATTTGAGACCGAAGTATTAAAGTCTTTTAATACTTCCTGAATTTTATCAAATTTGGTCCTTTCGTGCTTTCTTTCTTGCTTCTGAGAATTGTTACATAAGAATCAAAATTATCTTGATATAGGATTGTATGATCAGCGGATGAATTTTTCTTTAATTTCATAAAATAATTGTCTATTGAAGAACATACAGAACTATCTATTTATTGTCGAGCTGCTCTGGATATATATGAACTTGCTCAACTTTCAGACGCACAGTGGTCCGTGGAAGTCACGAAGTTGCATATGTAGGTCCTAGCCAAGTAGTGATCCGGCCTTTGACCGACTCCTCGCAGCGTCCTATTGTCATCAGATCGCAAACGGGTTTGGAGATTGAAGACGTGCGCGTTCTAGGACGCAGAGACAATAATGTGGTGGCTCGGACGGCGCGCACCCTACTGATCGGCGACATCGAGCTGGGTCTGATCAGTGAGATCCCATGGGAGGATCGGTCTGGCAGTGAAAAGTTTTTCTTCGAATATCCGGTTGTATGCTTGATCTTTTGCTCCGGCGAGTTGACGATCGTCGAATATGGACAGAACGAGGCGCTCGGTTCCGTACGAACAGAAGCAGTAAATCCGCACGTGGTCAGCGTACGCGTGAACGAACGACCCTCAGCTGGCGGGGGCGACAACAAGAAATTGGCCTACCTACTGGATCCGCGAACCATTCGCGTAGTCGACCTGCTAACCGGCGCAACTATCAGCATGATCGTCCACGACGCTCGAATCGACTGGTTAGAGCTGAGCGAGGCGGGTCACCGTCTGTTGTCGCGCGACAAGCGAGGTCGTCTTTGGCTGAGTGATGACACGGGTGATAGGTAGCTACGTGAAACAATTACAAGTATTGATTTAAGACAAAAACCTTTCTTATTATTTGTTAAGTAAAACTGAAAGTGGAATTAAAGAGGAAGTTACAGAAAGATCTCAATTTTGAAATAATAGTTATTAAGAGTAGCCTCCAAGTGGCCAACTTGTTTACTAGGCATAATAATTTTATCTAAAATAAAACGTAAAAGAATTAATCTTTTTTTAAATCAATCTATCTTTTATTATTTTGGGGAATTTATAAAACAAGTGTAACAGACCTTTATGTTCTAATTATTCTTTGTTTTACGAAATCACAGAGTCTTATTGGTGACAGGAGCATCTTTCGCGTCCTGGATAACTGGTAGCGATGTTGTCGTTGCTCAGACAAGCCAAACCTTGGCCGTTTGGTACAACATAGACGCGCCAGAAGCGGCAACATTAACGCCAATCAAGGGTGATGTGATTGACATTGTGCGAGAGGATGGTCAGACATCTGTGATAGTAGAAGAGCATGGCGTCAAGGTGGGATATACGTTGGACGAGGGACTGATCGAATTTGGCACCGCGCTGCATGACAATGATTTCGGCAGAGTTGTTCTGTTTCTTGAGAATATGGGCGACGGTCCACAAGTGGAGACCATGTGGGAAAATGTGGCCAGAAACGCGATGAACGAGAGGAAGATCATGATAGCTGCGAGATGTTACGCTGCAATGGGTGACGTGGCTTGCGCGAGGTTTTTGAAAGAGATTGCTGAGGTCTTTTTCTATTTTCCATAATATCTCTATTCCTTTCGAGATATAGTAATATATTTTTACATTTCTTTTCTATCGTGCTTTAAGATAGGAGAGAAGTATACTAAGGAGACAGGCAACGACCCACTGGGCGATTCGGACTGCTGGGCCCGACTGGCCATACTAAATGGTGATTTAAAAACCGCTGAGGCGATTTATCTGGAACAGAATGAATTGGATAAAGCGCTAGACATGTACCAGCGCTATTGGCACTGGGAGGATGCTCTAAATTTGGCTCAGAATCGCAACTGGAGTGGTCTGTCAGAGCTGCGGGACCGTCATTTAGCTTGGCTATTGGACAGTGGCCAAGCGGCCCGCGCAGCTTCTATTATAGAAAATACGAATCCAAAGAGAGCTGTCAAGCTTTATTTGGAGGCTCGCCGACCTGGACGAGCTGCCAGGCTAGTACTCGCCGATAATGAATTGCTAGAGGACGAAAGAATCGTCGAGGAGGTCATCAGTGGCCTTAAAGCAACTGATCTCATGGAACTCGCTGGAGAACTGCTGGAGAAAACTGGAGCCGATTCTGAAGCAATCACTTGTTATGCTCAGGCCGGAGTCTTTGCTAGAGCCCTCGATTTAGCACGTAAAGTCGATCCCACATTGGTGGTCGAACTCGAGAGGGATTGGGGAAAACATCTGTCAGCGAATGGTCATTATGATGCCGCTATTAATCATTTCATCGAGGCAGGCGAGACAATATTAGCGCTCAAGGCCGCCATTAACGCACGACAATGGAGAAAGGCTTTACAAATTATTCAGGTGCGATTCAGTTGCATTATTAACATGAATTGCATTCTTTTATCTTATTTATTTAATTTCATTTCTTTGTTATTATTTTTATATTCTTTTTCTTCATTTTGATATTCTTTTTCTTCTTCTTTAGGTGATTGAGGACGATGATCCAGAGATTCGTCAACAATGCGAAAAATTAGGGGAATATTTCTCGTCGATCGGTGAACGAAGTCTGGCGGAGAGCCTTTTCATTAGGGCTGAAAACGCCCAACGCGCCGTGGAGATTCATATACAATCAGGCGACTGGATGCGTGCACATCAGGTGGCCCAAGAATACATGAAGGATGACGAGGCCAATCAAGTATTAGCAAAACACGCCGAGAGCCTGCAGCAGATTGGCGAACTTCGTCATGCCGAGTCTTTATATGTTGCGATCGGTGATCACGACGCAGCAATCGCTATGTATCGCAAAGCGGGAAATCGTAGCGACATGATCAGATTGGTTGCGCAACACCGGCCAGATCTACTTCAAACTACTCATATGCATCTAGCCAGGGAGTTAGACGCAGCTGGCAAACCGAGAGAAGCCGAGGAACACTTCCTAGGTGTCAATTTTGAATTTAAATCAATCATGGTTTTTAGTTAAAAAATGACCTCTTTTTTCCTCAACAAATAAATTTGAATAAATTGTGTTCTATTTTAGGTGCTGGTGATTGGCGTGGAGCGGTTACAGCTTACAGATCTGCAAACATGTGGGAGGATGCATTGAGAGTCGCTAAGAAGGCTTCGGGAGAAAAAGCGGCACAACAGGTATAAAACTTATATACCTTGGAAAACATTAATTTTCTTATAGTTTCCTGAGCTTAAGTCTCCTTTTCTTTTAGGTTGCTTTGATGTGGGCCCGAACGTTGGCTCCGGAACTGGGCGCCAGACTTTTGATGCGACTCGGCTACTTGGAACCGTGTCTGCAATTGGCATGCGAAGCTAGTTTATTTGACTGGGCTTTAGAGATTGCCAAATATGGCACAATGGATCAAAAGAAAGAGGTTCACTATCGTTATGCGATGGCGCTAGAGGACGAGGGTCGTTTCGCAGAGGCCGAGAAGGAATTCGTGCAGGCTGGTAAGACCATGGAAGCAGTACAGATGTATATTCATAGCCGTGATTGGGAATCTGCCGAGGACGTCGCACGATCGCACAGCCAGGAAGCAGTGGCACAGGTCTTGATCGCCCGAGCCGCCGAAGCCGCCGAGGCACAAGATTACGCTACGGCAGAGGCTCTTCTTCTGAGAGCACACAAGCCAGAGATGATAATAGAGCATTACAAGGTTGGTCTTCCTTTAGCATTTTTGTACATATAAAAATTCTTTTTCAAAGCTTTATTTTACGTAATATTTATATACGAAAATGTATTAAAAATTATTATCTAAATATTTATTTGTTTCAATTGTATTTCTTTATTTCAGACAGCTGGAATGTGGTCTGAAGCATTGCGAGTGTGTCGAGAATATTTGCCCAGTCAGGAGGCAGCATTGCGTAGAGAGTTAGGTCAAAGAAGCGCGGGATTGGACGGAGCGAATGCGTTGGAGGAAGCTCGAAAATGGCTTGATCTCGGAGAAGTAAGACCTGCTCTGGATACTTTGATCCTGAATCCTCAAGCTCCGAGATCGTATCTTATCCGTGCGGCTGACATTCTCTTGCATCAGGCGGATCCAGAAACGGCAGCGGAAATCGGCGGTGATCTGGGTGCACGTTTATTTTCTGTTGGTGAACATGCACTCGCAGCTCAGGTAGTTTTTCTATTTTCACTAATTTTTTCATTTAATTGCGCTCTAAGATCTAAGCAAGGATCCTTGTAAAATTACAATTTATTCGATACATTTATCATTTATATCTGGATTGGAACCTCAAAAATGCGGAAAACGGAAATTAAAATAGAATTTCATGATACTTCATATTGTTCTAGGTATTTCTTCAGGCAGATCGATTAAAAGATGCGGTGAGTTCGCTGATGGCGGTCGGTGAGTGGGATCGCGCGCGACGAATCGTACGCGAGCTCGCTCCCGACCTCGAGCCGTATCTGGAAGAGAAATATCGGGATGCCATGGCAAACGAAGGCGAAATTGAACGATTGGCGGAAATGGATGGTAACGCTGCCCTCGAGGTGATGGCGCGCAAAGGCCAATGGAATCAGGTGTTCGATGCTGCAAGTGCGCAAAGTCCGGAGGTGCTGCACAGATATGTGGCACGACGTGCCGCACAGTTGCTAAAGAGTGACGCCGCGCCGCAGGCGCTGCAACTTTACGCGCAATATGGCGCACCCGCGATCTCGCAGAACTTTAATCTATATCTGCAATTAGCAGAGAACATTCTAAACGCACCGCAACAGGAATACAGGTACAACGCGTCATTTGCTTCTATTTAAACTTCCATCATTTGAACATCTTTGCTAATCAAAAATATTTTATTAAACAAAATATTCTATATTTAGACTATTTTTTTTATTAAAATTAAAATATCTCGTATAGTATTTATTTCCTAATTTCCTAAAGATCTTTTTTACTTCTTATGTAAGAAGATTGTCGTATTCTTTATCTTCTTAACTTTTATCTTTTACGTTTCTTTATTTGTTATTCTCTGTCAATTAATTCCAGATATCTAGCGCAACTTCGTGACGTTTTACACGGCCTTTGCCGTTCATCACCGTCCTCCGATAGATTCGAGCGGCTTCTGGAGGTCGCTCACCTCTCGGCGGTAAAGCACGGCTGTCTTTCGTTTCCAACGCTTTCTGGCATTGTTGTCAAAGCGTCAGTCAGTCTCTTGCGACACACCGATATTCTTTACGCCGACAGATATTACTACGAAGCCGGCGTCGCTGCCCGTTCCGCCGGTCTTCTGAGCGAAGCTTTCGTCTTCCTCAATCATTTTCTTGATCTAGAGGAGTGTATTGAGGAGGAAGGCGATGGCAATGTTCTAGACGTAGACGACCTCCGTGTCACCGATTTTCCGTTGGAGGTACCACTTCCAGAAAAAGTTGGCGTCGCGACAGATCAACGCGAAGAGGCAAGAGAGTGGGTACTGGCGGTATCTATGGATCAAAAGATCGAGCAAGGTTTACCGGTTGATCAGAGAGGCGTTTACGTCGGTTCCTTGACGTCACCAACAAATCCGGGCATGCCTCTTCAGCAATGCGTGATCACGGGATATCCGGTGCGCGGCCCGGTTATCAGATTTGAGGAAACTAATCGAGTAGCTGATCGCGATGACTGGACCAAATTGATTAACACGGCCAGACAAGCGCCCTCGGATTCGCCACTGAACGATATTTTAGTATTTCTTCAAGATTGGTGCGGCACGGCACCCAAGTACTCGTTTTAGAAAAAAAAAGCTTGAAATTTGAGTAAAAAATTAATGAAGAAAGTAGAAGTACGAAAAAATGAAAGATAATTGAGATTTGTAAATAAGTTAATAAATATAATGATAAATATATTGTATATTAGATATTATTTATTGTTATTTCTTTAATTAGTGGCATTACCGATATATCTCCTTTTGATTAGTCGAAACACTCATCCTCTCTCAAAAGGAAATTTATATATTTATATCTTTATTAAAAAATATAATTATATCTACATATTTATCTATTAATTTTTATTTTAATAATAATAATAATAATCTCGGAAAAAAAGATATAGAAAAATATACAAATGACAAAGTAATGTTAATTCATTAAATTATTCCCTGTTAATCTTTCTTTCAGCCAGATAGCGCGTTCGTCCTGCAGGCTAGCTCATGGAGGGATTTGAGAGAGTGGGCAACCACAGATGATAATTAACCGCTTAGCAAATATGCTCGGCTTTGGCGCATTCCATAAGCCAAAAAGCCGCCCGTGGAATCTGGCGGTTCAAAGTAAAGCAAATACACGAACAGGCGCGCGCACATATACACGCGCACGCTATATTGACTCGAAATCATGACGGGTTTAATACATGCCGCAGGAGACGCGTGATCCGCCATATTGCCGATGTTTAACGTCCGCCAGCGACAGTCACATCAAGAGGACATTATTTGCGTTAACATTATTTAAATTTTGTTTTAGTAATAAAAAAAAATCAGAAAAATGTTTAAGCTAATATTAATTACAACAGCTAATGAAATTAACATAATATTTATGCATGAGCACGCATATACTTCCTTGCTATTATTTTTACTAATCATTTCGAATAAATAAGTAAGAAAAAAAAGTTAAAAAGCAATAAGAATTAGAAAAATATAAAAAAAGAATCTCATTTCCTGAAAATTATCCAAACTTAGATATTTTGTAAGCAAGTTTACTTTCATGTATTTTCTTTCTTATAAAGCGAGAACAGGAAAATCTGCTCGAACAAAGTTAGATAATAAAAACGCAACTGATACGTATATACAACGCATTTTACGGCTGTTAATTCCCGTGTAAGGCCGACACCTTCGATTTTCCAATAATTACCGCATAATGGCGCCTATACAACTTTCAGACGCTTTAAGCGATTAAAAAGGGGCCGCGAAAGAAGAAAAAAGAAACGAAACGGCGAGAAAACGACGACGTGGCTCCCGTCCAGACCGACCCGATCTCTTCCTCCGCAAATTCGTTGATCGCGACCATTAAATGCTCCGCGATTAATTTAAATAAATGCGCCGCCGTTATGAGCGGAGAACACTTACCTGTGAAGGATGGGTGGATATTCAAATGCGGACCTCCTCGCTGAAAAGTCGCCGAGGACTAATCTTCTGACGGATCGCGGGATTTCCTCCTAAAATATTCCTACGAAGAACTATGGGAGTGACTTAATTCCGGGATTACGGAGTCTTGCCGATAGAATGGGAATTTATATTAGAGTAAAAAGTACATAGAAAATGTCGAATTGTTAAAAATCATTTCAATCTCATTTGCAATACATCTTGATTTTACCTGTGAGATCAAATAAAGATTTTAAAAATTATTAAAATTATCACATTGACATGTACAGAAAGTTTCAAATTTGTATCAATATGTATATTATGTAATACATATAATGTATAAAAAGCACAAAGTAGAAAATGAATATAAAAAGAGAGAGAGAGAGAGAGAGAGAGGGGGGGGAGGGGCAGAGAGAGTTTAGAGAACAAAAAAGATCAAGAAATGCACGTTAAAAAAATGATATATATAATAACAATAATATATATAATATATATAACGTATATACGCTTGTATACATGATTCTTATTACAACAGTTTCATTTTAATCTAGCCTAACCCAAATCGCCGGAATCGCCCAAAGCGATCATTTTGTATATATAATGTTTATAATTATAATATATTATTCATAATATATTAACATCTTTTTTTTCTTTGCGACTTCCTTGAATTCTTATCTACCGCGTTTTAAATTACAAAAAGAGTGATTATCCTAAAACCCACCCTCCACCCTCCGCTCCAAATTGGACGTCTTCTTCTCGTTCGCGCTTAAATTACGCTGGGATATATTATTTTAGTCTAAATCTCTATATCTATGCATATCTTAAAATGCGTATTGAGAAACGTGCGTGTTGAAAAACGCGTGTTCAAAATGACGTGTTGCACACAAAAATCGAAATTCATCAATTCTCAGACATTAACCCTTTCAGTACCGAATATTCAGTATATATTAAGAGTAAAATGTTAAATATAGTACATCGATAGAGCGGTGATAAATGTAGAAATACCAACAATCTCCTTTCATTTCTTCTTTAACTTTTAACGTGTTATCGGAAGAACTCTAGTTTCTGCCATTAACAAACTTCAAGGCGAGAATGAAGCAAGTCCGTAATTCGTAAGATCTACTTCACGTTCAACTTTACGTGAAAACTATACAAATAATGGACTTGATCCACTTTCACTACACAAGTTTTTCACGCTATAAAACTACGTTAATCTGCGGTTAACATTGGAGAAACGCAGTCAAAGTAGCTATTCCTTTTTATTTAATACCTGTAAAACTGCATTGATATATCGTGATATTCTTTATTTTATAACATAGAGTTTACCGCTATGAAATTGCGCTTCACCGCTTCATTTAACGCCATAAGAAGAACCTGCAAGCTATCTCCGTACGTACGCTCCACGTGTCCCAAATGAATCGGTACTCGAGAGAAATTGTAGAAAAAGCGCAAAAGTGCGATGTGTGCACGGCGCGCGGATACAGAAAGGGTTACCGCCATATTTTCATCTTGGGAAGAATTTTTTTTCGCGGATAGATAATAATCGCGTGGCAGTTGATTCTCGTCTCGCGTGGAAAGTTGCGCGACGAAGGAACTTGTTCAACAAGAGAGACATGTCCGTCTCCGGGTCATGAGATCGCTATTAGCGCGCGGAAACGCCCGATCTAGAGAAAGAACTTGTCTCATGACAATGCTGGCGCCGAGCGGTCGTTAGTCTTCGTCTTTCGCAGCTTCACTGTCGCAAATATATTAGTCCTGAAAGGCGTTAATTGCAATTAATCAGTGTTCGGGGAATGCGAATCTGGACGATCACAAACAACTTTGGGATTCCGGTAAACTCTTGAAAATTTTAAGAGGGATGCCTTTCTTCCTCGAAAACACACAATAAAGATTTCTCATTGATATCTAATCCAATATCGTATCCAATTGTTTAAATAAAATATCTTTTAAATATCTTTTAATATTTTTATAGGACGAATAAAACTGATTAATCTTTCCACGATTTAGATTCCTCAAAATTTATGAGCCAACACAAAAAAATATGGAAAGTACCGATCAAAATTAATCCGGCCATCGTCTTTCACAATTTATGTTTTGATAGTTGTACCATGGTAACATTACACAACTTTCTTAAATTCTATATTTGTATATAGAAAATAGCAACTTCAAATTTGCATAAAATCAAAGCGACCGATAAAAATAAAAAAATAGCAAGAATTTGAAATAGTTGCAAATAATATCTAGCGAATAATATCTAGAATGACTTGCACTATGCTAGCGATAATTAAAGGAAGGCTAACACGCGCAGCGATGACGGACACAACAATACAAATCATACAAGTCACAATCGATGATGATGTATCATCCAGCAAAGTTTCTCGTTCCGTTTCGAAGCGATAAGTCGCCTAGAAGTCGTCGCAAAAGTGTATCGAGCGTTTTCTTCGACGATGCTGCAAGCTCCTACAACATCAACAGCCAATCGTTGAAGACAAGACAAAGCATTAGAAAGGGAATTAACCAATGCGAACACATCATAATGGGGGTTGATCATTCAGAGGCTTACTCGTGAACAGGTGGTCACAAAGAAATTCAGAATAAATTCACATGACCGGGAGAAGAAAGAGAGTTCGGGTGAAACTAATAACAAAAATGGTAACAACTGCGAGCTCGATGTTCATTCATTGACCTAAGTTTGAATTAAGTACTCCTTGCTCGCATAATATCATACATCTAAACTAAAGAAAAATCAAAATTGTATGCAATGGAAACCTCCTCTATTCTCCTATCTTCTTCATCGTTTTCAAAAAGCATGGCAACGTAATCGTCGACTATCGTAATGTCTTCTTCTCGCTAACGTAATGTCTTCTTCTCGCTAACGAAAATATCCAATCTTTCTTTTTTTCGTTTTTTTTTATATTTCACTTTTTTTTTGTTCGATATTTTTTCATCATTGCTCTCTTTATCATCCTTTATAACCTCCACATACATTTAGCCTCGGCTAAATTTTCTTCTGCTGCTTTACTTATTGTTGTTTTTGTTTCTTCTTCTTCTTATTAACGGACGCGTCTACGCCCCAGAGATCATACCAGGGCCCGCAGTTATTCCGATCAGACTCCCTTCTCAGCTTGGTCCTCGGTAGCAACGTTTTTTCCGGTATACTCTGATCTTTCACGACGATGCAACTATAGGTCGATTCCTCATCGGAGGCCTCGGTCTCACTGAAGTTCAACGTCGCGTCTTCCTCGTCGTAATTTCTTCTACCTCGCACCATCATTTCGTTTCGCTTGCTCTCGTTGTTCTCCTTCAGTTCGGCCACAATCATATTCCGCTTGGCCTCGAGACTACGTCTTCGTTCTTTCTCGATAATCGCCTTTCGCGACACATTGCCGACGAAATACGTACGCTCTTCTGGCTGTTGCTGCATCCTATACTCGGATCTTTCCGTGATCTTAGACCGTTCCGCTGGTGTCGGGAAATCGTCAAAGTAATCGGTCTTGTCGGGTACGTGGCTTCTTTCAGCCGGCTTGGGTTCATCGTGTCGGTGCTCGTTCGTGATAGTACCCTCACTGCCCAAACTCGAATTCGGGCTACCGCCTTCGGAGTTTCTCTGTCTCTCCTCGTTCTCCGCCGTCTTGTCTTCCTTCCGGATCATTTTCGGGATGTCTACGAGCGAGCGATGTTGCCAAAGTGCCATACCCTCCAGCACTTCCGAGTCCCGGCGAAATTTCCAGAAAGACTTGGTCCGTTTCACGAGCTTCGGGCTCTTCGATTCATCGAAGGCTCTTCCGGTTTGCGCGAGGTGACCCATAGCAGTTGCCTGTCGCGGCAGTAGAGGTTTCCGTTCCACTTTCAACGTGTTGTTGTTAGTGTCGCCGTTACTTCGCTCATTGATTCTCGGTACGGCGTTGCGCTTCTGAAGACCCGGATCATGCAAGCCCGCGTGGTAACCGTGTCTCTCTATCGCCTTTGTTCTCTCCAATTTCGTCTCGAAGTTCGATTCGTAACCGCGATCTCTTTCCAGCGAGCCTATTCCGTATCGGCTGGTTTCTCCGTAAATCGCCTCCTCCTTGTCGGAGTATCTACGCTCACGGTAGGGCCCCATCGGGGGCCGTTCCGGAGCCTCTTGCGACGGTGGCCGCGGCCGCTCGAATCGCCGACTGGACAATCGTTCGACCGTTCTGTTGCGATTCTTCTCGAACGTTCGCTCGTAACCCGTCACCTCCTTCCGCTGTTCCATATACGCGCGCTCCTGCTGCTCGTTTCGAGCGCGGGCCCGCTCGTACGAGGATTGCGGGTCTTCGCGGGGCCGCTGTTTGTCCTCTCTCGGGCGATCAAAGCCCTGCTTCTCCTCCCTCGAACGTTCATGGCCCCGTTCTTTGTCCTCCCTCGTGCGCTCCAAGTTTTGCTTCTCCTCCCTCGAGCGCTCGAAGCTCTGCTTGTCCTCTCTCGCGCGCTCAAAGTTCATCTTGTCCTCGCGGGAGGCACGCTCGAGCGAGTGCTTATCGTCCCGTGCGCGCTTCTCGTCTCGTAAGCGCGCTTTGTCGTCGCGCCTCGTTTGCTCCAGGTTCTTCTGACCACCGTCTCGACCGCGCTCCAGGCTTTTGTACTCCATAGCGGCTCTCTCGCGACGGTCCCGCGAGAAGGCCGCATCGCGCGTCTCTCTCTCGAGGCTCTTGTACTCCGTCGCGGCGGATCTCTCGCGACGCTCGAGGAACTTGGGCGGGCTGTGCTCGCGCGCGTACTTCTGCGCGGTCTGCTCGAGTTTCTGCGCGATGTGCTCGACTTTACGGCCCGGCTCCGGCACGGTGATGGTGCTCTCGTCGTCGGACTCTGACGACGAACTTGTGGACTTGGCGTATTTTTCCGCTTCGAAACTGCCTCCTCCTCCTCCTCCTCCTCCTCCTCCTCCTCCTCCTCTCCGCTCCTGTTGAGCTTCCTGATTGTTCGCGTAGAATTTATTATTGCTACGGTACTCGGTGCCGAAATCCTCTTCGTCCTCCTCGAGCTCGTCTTCCTCGGTCTCCGCCTGCGTTCGCTTGTCGACGCGTCGCTGATCGCCGCGACGAGTAGCAGTCGGAGCACCCCGCTCGTCCGTCATCTTAGTACGCTGATTCGGACTGGGACGTTCGTTCGATGTCTGCGTGGCCTTCTTGTTCTTCCTCTTCTTTGTTATATCGCCATTTTCCAATGTAAAGTCGCCGTTCTCCATTTCAAAGTACTTCTTCGAATCCTCGCCCATTTGGTTGGCCTTGGACTCCGCCCAGAGGTCCATCGCCGTGCGATACAGCTGCCAAGACTTCTCATCCCGCGGGATTGTTTTCCAGGAATCATTCTCCCAATCCTTTGACTGCTTCTCGTCCTTCGGTGAAGGACGATCTCCTCCGCTACGCGGCTTCCGGCGCCGCCTGCGTGCGCGGCGCGATCAATAAAAAAAGAGAAAAAGAAACCGGGGCGCGGAAGAGAAGGATTAAAAGAAAGGGAAGCTATTGGAGATATGGACCACCACCATGGCGGTTTTTCCAGCGACCACGATAACGCATGCGGTATCTACAAGAAGGAGAGAGACACAACTTCGAAGAAACAGAGATAACTAATAATTCGAGAGAGATGAGAGGCCGAAAAAAAAATTCCATTCATAAATCCAATAATTCTTTTAAAGTTGCTTTCGCAAATAAATTATTAAAGTAAATTAGATATCTAGATAATAATCTCAATCTTTTTTCTTCTTAAACGACAAATGAACAAAATATAACAGAATTGTATATAATGGTGAATATGACATGAGAAAATGAATTACTTGGTGTCCGTGCAATAATTAAAATCAATAAACATATTGAAATTGTATGACAAATATATAAAAACAGTCATGTGCAAACATATGCATCATACTAGTGCGTAAATTGATAAAAAAGAAGAGTAAAACAATAATATCGTATATTTTCGATATTTGAATCCAACTTAAGAAACAAGATCTGTCAAGATCGATCAATGTCACTCTGCTATCGCAAATTTTGTAAAGTGTTCACTAAAAAATTTTCTAAAAGATGATTTGACAATCATACAAGCCAATAGATGTATACTTAAATGCAATTCGACCTACTTCAATTAATGTCATACTGCTATCATGCGCCCAGCAATGAACAAGTAAGATAAGATACTCTATTCAAGATCGAAATTTAACGATTCTATCGGTTCGATCTCATTTTATCTGAAATTCATTAAGGTTTTTTTCCGACGCTACCGGAGCCCAGTGAATGTAAAACGCGTGTACGATTACTACAGCATCCACCACCGTCGAATTTTTATTCCTCACAATAGCGTCGCAAACCAATTCAATTGAGTGCCGAGAGAGTGGGAGGAGAAACGGCGAAAGAGAAGTGAAAATCGCACTAATTACAGGGAGAGGCAGTAGAGAGGCAGAACAGCGGGGCTGCAATGATACAAAGCTTCAATCGCGCTGAATACGGCAAAGCGGGAAGTGCGCTTATCGGCTAGTTATCAGGGCGTGATGTTCGGGGAGCGAAGATATCAAAGGGCCCAAAGTACCAAGTGATTTGCCAATAAGTGATTTGCCTGGTATCGGGTCTGCGGGTGAATAATGGTAGTCTACATGTAAACTAAAGATTGAAACCGATACAATTATGCTGGAAATCAAATCCGATGTTACACGAACACGCGATGGAAGGAGGTGCCAATTACTACGTGCCAATTACTACGTTCACGTGTCACGAGTAAATCAAGTGATTCAGCGAAATTTTATCGGCTTCCCTGATGTAGACCGCGCGTAAGCTACGTAAATCCTTCTTGGCCGCGAGTTACGAGAAAGGAAAAGTCCACCAAGAAAGGAAAAGTCTTTTCATTACGCGAACGTGAAAGCCAATTAATCTTCCAATTTACTTCCGCAGTTACATTACACTTTGGGTGAATCGATCCAAATATATCGTTTTTTTCAAGCGAAATTAATAGTAGAACTACATACGTAAAGGCGAAAATTCGTTTCTCCCTAATATAATTTACGTAGCTTGCAGCTCTACAGCTCTTCTCTGAAGTATATAGAGAAGTGTAACTAATTACACGTTACATGAACCAAGAACGGAGATGACTTTGCAGCCTGGGGCACAGATTTTGGACTCACCTCAACGCTTCGTCGTCGCTGTAATCGACGTCGGGCTGCACCGGGGGCTCATTGGAGAAGCCGCTGTCGTTGCTGCTGTGAAGAGACGTCATTGCAGGGGGTGGCACCGGGGGCACGGGCGGCTGCACCCTTCGCCCGCTGGCTAGCACCGCGGGAAGCGTACCCGATGGACGGATCTGAAAGGCAGACGAAACGTTTCCCTCCTTCCCTCCGTCTCTCACCCACACTCCGCATTCTTTCCAATCAATCTTGGGGCTGCGACGTGTACACGTGAACGTATTTCACGGAGTGGAGTTTATTCGGAATTTATGCAGACTAGCGCCATTGAGAAAACAATATCGGCGAAAATCGTCGAAGAGAAACGGAATAGCATTAATTTTTCGCGATTATCGCCACGCGACGAAGCGTTCGGAAAGGATTTATTTGACGCAAGAGATAGCACTGTATTCGGCAGTAGATCGAGACATGATCGAGACTAAATAATACAAACGACAAATAACCGTTTCGGAAGCGTTTCGCTGTTGCATCGATTTCACTGTCTCACCGATTTCGATTGGCGTGCGGTCGGAGTCGCCAAGACGCTCGCGTTGTTGATCGGCGTGCCGATGTTGCTGCCGCCGCCGCCGCCACCGCCGCCGCCGCCGCCGCCGTTGTTGTTGTTATTGTTGGCATTGGTGCTGGCGGAATTGTTGCCGGCGCCGGCGGTGCCTCCGGATGGTTCGTCGATATTGGCCGGCGTGACCGGTGGTCGAGAGGGCGGCGGCTTACACGGTGGTACAGCTTGTGGCTCCGGAGTCCTACCGTTGCTCGCTCCGTGACTCGGCGATCTTCGCATAATTGAACAACGCAGTGTACTAGCAGAAATTCAGGGAGACTCGTGCAATTGAACCGAGAAAAATTTTTCGGAAAAATTCGGCAGAGCGTAAAACGATACATTTAAGTTCGCAACGCTACATCAAATCTGTCAAATTTATCTTGTTGTAAACGATTTTGTGAAAAAAAAATGAAAAGTAGATGATTAAGTTTTAGCAAAGTTTTTTCAAGAATTGCATTACAATGCAGATAAAAAAGCGGATGATAATGATAAAGCTGCCGATAAAAAATTAATCAAATGTAAATCGGTATTTAATGGAAAATAATGCAGAGATCAATAATGAGAGACACTCGATGTAATATCTGATAATCCTGTGTGCGTATTAAATTTCACATGAAAATTTTTACTGATTTACTACTCTGAATGCATGCGGGGATTCCAGCGCGAAATGTTTGGAGTTTGAAGGGTTAATAACGAGCGACCATAAGTGCGAAATTTCCGCATTGCCATACTCGAGGTCGGGAAGGTTTACTTACCCCAAAGTGTCGTCGATTATAATTTCAGTATACGCCAAGGGAAACCATCCCGAGCTTTGAGTACGTAGATTTTCGCCAAATTGCCATCCCTTCTGACGGTCTCCTGACAAAAAAGAACGGGAAATATGCAAATTTGCGAAACTTGCTTTCGTCCCGGCTTCATTAACATTTTTGCAATGGAGGCTCTTTTTAATCGTAAACATTAAAAAAAAAATTCGAGGAAAAAGGTAATAAACTAATTTATCTTCATTTCATTATCTAAATATCTTAACAACCGGAACCGGTAAAATATTAGTCCGAAATTACAATTAATTAAAATTTCATTAATTATTCTACGTTACAAATTAATAATTGAATACTAAATTGAATATTAATCGGAATAGACAATCTCATCAATTATTATTATTAAGTTAAGTGACGTAAAAATTCCGATTAATTCCGAGAATTCCTTTGATAACTCGGAAGAATGAAAAAACAGGTTTAAGGCGCTCTCGCGGTCGTTGAACCCCGTGTCCCATACTCTGTTCGTTACGTAACAGATGTGATCTTAAACTCTACTGAGTTCTGGGACACTGTACGTCGGATGTTCCGAGATCAAACTTACCCATCAACGCGATGAGATCACCCTCTAGAAAGCTCAGCTGATTCTCTCCCGAGCTGAGATAGGCGAAGAGAGCCCTGGCGAGGGGAGCGTCCCCCCAACCCCCGGCGCCGACTCCGGTGCCGCCGCCGCTGCTGCGGGACATCGGGGGCGCCATGGAACGAGGCCGGGGTGGGGTCTCTGGAACCTCTGGAAACCAGAAGCGCTGTAACTGACCGAGCCTGTAAACGGCGTAGAGACGAAGGACGGCGGGGGATGAGGATGAGCCCGGGATAATACGGGGGTAGTTTCGGGGTGAACCAGGGCAATTAGGTCAGCGTACGGCGGATAACGGCGGTCGGAGTGGATGTCGGAAGGCGAATGGGCATCACCCCCGTAGGGACATCGAGGATAAGAGGAAGAGACGGGATTTGCGAGAATTGTTCAGAAATATCAGCGATGCATTATTAATGCGCGGCCATTCGTGGCAAATTAATTCAACGCGGGAATGTACATACACTGGTACTAAACGCGTAGCAACGACGTTGATTTTCGTCTGTTGAATCGTTCGTAGAGGCATAGCGAGATTAATTAAGGGTTTAATTCACTATTGCGACACACACACTCCCTACGCGCAAACGCACAAACGGGAATATTTATATTGCGTTTGTGCGTTGCGTTCTTTGAATTTATTTGCATTCACGCTTTTCCGATTTTGAAACCGTTTATTTTGCTTTACGTGACAGGCAAATATAACGTGGCGTAATATCGAGGAAGGCGAAAGAATCAGGAGATTCTTCGGTGTAAAGGCGGGGGCGTATAATGACGAGAGTGTGATGGACCAGCGTGACACGCGACACCGCGACGATGAAATACGGTCTCGGGTCGTATTGCACAAACGAAAAGCATATTCCGTTTTTATTGCGCGCGAGACCCGATTCCGGAAACGGCGAGAGCCTCGGATTTCGACACGAGTCGCCCGAATCTGATCGCGGCTGAAATTTATACGACCGGCACGACAGGTCTCGCGAAAAGCGAGTGGAAACGTCAGCGCGAATGGCTCCATTTCGCCGATTTTTCTCGATTGTCTCTGACCAGTTGACAGCCCAGTTGTCGTTGTTGTTGTTGTATGGCAGAACGCGAGGCAACGAACGAGCAAAAGATAAATCCAAAGATAAATCATTCCGGTCATTCAAATGAGTCTTTCATTATTAAATGAGTCCTTTAATTTACCATCATGTTCGTACAATATATTAATTACGAAACAGGAAAATTATTCAACGTAATCTAAAATTAAATCTGATTTATATTTAATAATATCGTACCACACTAATTATGTTGATTAAACCAATCGTCTAAAAGAGTATACGCATAATAATATATAGTAACAATGTAACAGCTTAATTGTTCCAGGTACAATTATTGGATTATTCGATCAGGATATGCGGTTCAGTTTAGTTCAATTCAGTTTAGTTCGGCATAGTTTGATATAAATTAGTTTAGTTGAGAATTCTGCTAATTTTATTCCTCGAATGTAAGGGACGTTTAACAGGGGAGCGGCGAATTTTCGGTACGAACGCACAGCATACCGCGTAAAATCGATATCATTGTCGCAGAGAAAAAAAAGAAGGAGCTGCAGGACAACGTACCAGGGCCGAGGGATAATGTCGAGGCGTGCAAGTTGGCCTCCGACCTCGCTCTGGAGAGGGTGGCGGGGAGATGGGATGCTGGACCGAGGTGGCTGGACGACGGCGGGTTTCCGGGTAGCGGGCCCAGTCGTAGCTCCAGGCAAGAGCTGTCCATGCTCCGGGTCTTCCGCAATTGCGAGCTCATCGTCGTCAGCTCGGAGCCGCCATTCTCGTCGTCCTCTGGCCAAAACGACGTTTGCTAACGAAAACATAGAGTTGCCATTTTATGTCACGCTTCGACAACGTAATAAATTTCTTTCACCATATTATGATTTGTTAACTTCAGAGTGACGCTATCGCATACACGCGTTAAATTTTTTCTTTACCCCTTTATCTTCTCGAATGATTATTCTTTTTCGAATTAATTGTGATATATTATTGTTGTTAAAATTCAAAAGTTTTTAATTTCTGTAAAAAGTCTGAATAAAGTCTTTTAACTTTTTAATTTTTTCAAAAAATTCGGATTTTCGGTACAAAGAACGCTTTTTTAAAATTTCTCTCTGAAATTTTAAAAAGACGCGTGATATTTTTTTAAGTCGTTTGCGGAATTCATGCGGAAGGAAGCAAGAATAATATATTACATTCTGTGTGTTGAGTGACACGATTAAACACCGAACCGCGAGAATAAATCTTCATTGTGTTCTCAGATCGATCGGAATCATGTGTGAACATGCGGAAACTGAGAGATTTGTGCGACCGACGAACTACGTCACGCGAGTTTACCCTGAGTCTGGAAGCGAACATGTCCTCCACCGATTGGGGCAAGTATTCCCTGGTGGCGGCAACCTCGCGCCATTTATCAACCGAGGGATGAAGCGCGGCCAGTGCAACCTCATGAAAACTCGCATAGTGCTTCGCCAAGGAGCATTGTCGCTCCAGCACGAAACCGTATCGCCGTCTCTCCTGAGTCATCGCCTGTGAAAAGAACGCACAAAGGGCGCCGAGGGTGTTAATGAACTCGCTCCGTTAATGAATCTCATCGCGTAATCCATCATCACCACCATAATCCCGATATAATTTTCGTTATTCATCCGCCACAAAAAAAGATCTCGCATTATATACTATACTTATGTAATCATTTTGAAAGGTGTCTTTCAGTAGGCCGTGAAGGCCGAGTAACCCAAAAATCGTTAGTTTTGCAGATTTCGTAACTCACGTTCTTCAAGCTCTGCTCGCAGAAAGCGTCGAGCTTGGACTTTTCCTCTTCGAGGATCTGCATGTTCTTCAGCTCCTTGTCCATGGCGAGGCCGCTTTTGTTGGCCGCTCTGGACTTCTTTCTATGTTTCTTCATGGTCGCGGCCGCCTTGCTATAGGTCTCGGATCTGGTCTTGTGCTGCTGAAGAAACTTCTTTTGCTCGCTCTGAAAGCCCGTTCCCAGCGCGTTGCATTATTCATCATCGCCAGAAGCCGGAACGCGGGGACAATTAATGTCCCTTCCGGGGACCACATTTTCGGTGGTTTACTTACCTGGACGACTTTCGTGTCCTTCTCCAGGTTGGTCTCCAGAGGCACCAGCAGATCTACGTAGAACGCCTTTAACTAGAACGGAAAAAAGGAGACAAAAAAGTTGTTATTACGCGCGAATATTTACCTCCTTTTGCAATCATTAACATATTCTAATAACTTCTAATTATTATCTAATTATACGAGTTTTATACGATAAATAATATTATTTTTACGCAATGTTAACACAAATAACATTTTGCCAGGAAGTAATTTCTTAATTTATCGCACGTTTCTCATCGTTTCAAAAATAACCATCCATTTGGAAAATTAACACGAATTTGAGTGGTTTGCGAGATGGGAGGTAGGAGCGCTCATAAATTAATACGGATATAATAAAGTAATCTTTTTAAGTGGGAAATAAACATACACTGCTGGGCAATAAACATAATTAAGAGAGAGTCGGACATACTTCCGACATTTAAAAGCAAGGGATGAGGAGATTAACGTGAACTTTTGCATCCTCCGCGACTGGTGTTGAGAGAGAGAGAGAGAGAGAGAGAGAGAGAGAGAGAGAGATGTTTCTTTATTTCCTCGCCGTCTCGGGTTCGCTCTGTGTGAACTTTAGGCGGTTTACGAGTCTCTCCCGCGCCAGACCTAATTTATACTCAGGAGTAGTCCTTGGTTGGATGCATTCCGACGGGAAACGTGGCGGCAACGACGACGACGACGAAGGGCGCTCTTTATTCCTTTTTATTAGCATCTCGAGAAGACGCAGTAAGGAAGAATAGTAGGAGGAACGCGCGTGAAATTTCGCGTAATGGAAAAAGAGTGTAACGCAGTAATATACCGGCATAACAATGGAATAATAATATGATGCGAGTTGTGGAAGTCCGAATTAAAACTTGAATAAATGACAAGCGGTGTTACGGGCGCAATTAGAAGAAGCGTTCCGCAACAATAGACGCAATTTCACGCCAATATACTTGGGGAAAAAAGGGGGAAGTAAGACGTGCGAATAAATGGAAAGGAAATCGAGTCCCTCCAGACGAGTCAGTCGAAGCTCGGTGGTGAGATTCGAAGATCTTGCGAAGTTTGGCAAACCCGGACGTTTCGATTTTCGCTTGACCGGTCTGTTCGACCGCCGAGACCAGATCTTGGAAATTTCGATTCGAAAATGTGACTCGCGACCGGGAATTGAATTGTCCGAGCTCCTCCGAGGGCCACATCTTAGGGCCACTCCCCTCGCCGCAATTAAATCACTTTCCTCCATCTCCATCATTCACCATCCGATCAAACACGCGCCCAAAACTCGTCCGCGGGGCATGATTTTCCGGGGAAAAGCGTTAATGATATGCCTCCATGTTTACCAGGCACTTCGATCCACCAGCGTATTAACCCCTTCGAACTTCCTCTTTCCATGCCTGAGTCGGCCTGCCGTACGTCGGTGTTTCTTCGAGAGCCACCCTATCCCGCTCTCCTCTTCTCGCAACCGGCCGCCCTCACCACCCTCGCTCCCCACAAGCTCGCGTTTCACGAACAAGTTGTTTGTTTTGCAGTTCGAGCACCCTTCGCCTCGCTTTTTATACGTCGCTCAAAGGCAGGCGGATTGCAGCCGCCCGGTTGCTATGGCGGCGGTGCGCGGCAAGAGGAAGGGAAAGGGGGGAATCCGTCTTTTTTTTATCCGCTTTTTTTTTTATTCACCCGCTCTTCCCCGCCCCTCGTTGAACACGCGAATCTCTACGCACCGTGAATTTAATCCGCGAGCTTTTAGGGAACGCCGGCGATTTTTATTGGGAAATTCTGCGCTCTTTAGATCTGATTGTGAGCGACCGCCGCCATGTTTAGTCCGTGTTGGGGCGAGCAAGTGAGCGAGCGAGCAAGCGAACGAGCGTCTTTTATCGCGCACTCCAGTTTCGCCCTTTCCTCATCTCGTCTCCCCCATGTCTCGCCACACCGCCGCCTTGTCCACCGAGAATTACACTCACTTCCGGAACGCGCGGGCGCACCGGACTCTTTTGCACCGACTTCCGGTCGCGTCACTAGGCTAGATCAGAGAACCGAATTTTACCGGAAATAGCCGCAAAAACGGCAGTTTCTGTGTCAAAAAACAACAGTATTGTTACAAGGAAACAAAATATTGTAAACTTTTTAGAAAGAATAACTTATCTCATATTTTCTATATCTGATCGCACTAATCTTAAAATATAGAGAAACTAACAAAGTTGAAATAATTTATTTTTTATTATTATAAAAATAAAATAGGGTCAAGGTATGCTGTATTAAACAAATTAACTTAAAAATAACCTAAAAATATTTACCGTAAAAAAATTAAGTTTCCAGAAAATAAAAACAATTAAAATTAAAATTTTCAAATTAATTAAATTGTTTATAAAGTGAGGAACCATTGTGGCACGATCGCGAATCAATGATTTCCATAGAAACATTCCTTAGCGGAAATCTCCGAAGTTATCGATTAAAGTTATCGTGAAGATAAACGTTCGCCAAAAAGCTGCAAAGTAATGCAAGTTACGTGAATTTCACCCCACGCAGTCGTTCTCCATCCCATTGGACTTGGCACTCATTCTTTTCTTTCCTCGTGGCACTTCCTCCGCTCGTTTCTTCCGATCGCGCTCAAGATAATCTTCGTCTGAAGTGCGTTTTCATCGCCGAATCGTGACGCAGCACGCGTACGCGACTGTTTGTTTCTTCAAAACTTCCCGGAGGAATCAGAAGTCACTGACCCTCAAAACACTGCTCGGAGCAGCCCCAAACATAAATCAACTATTTCATTATTCGCTTCGTATAATACTATGCGTGTAGTTCTAATTGTTTATAAACAAATGAGTGAGAATAAAAATCTTCCCGTGAATTTAATTAAGACATTTACATATATATATATATATATATATATATATATATATAAAGTTTATTCTTCGTTTAATTCGCCAAGAAAACGTTATTTTAATGAAATTTTAATTCGCATTGTTTATGCTACTGCCGAGTTCTTTAATTTAAAAAAATTAAGAGTGTCTGTAACGTCCCTTTGCTTTTAACGTTTTGCGCGGTAGTTGCAGTTTCCCGTGCAAACATATCGTGCGCACGAAAAGAAAACTAAGTTTTCGGTGTGTTTTAGTGGAAAAAGCTGCGCCAAACTTAACGTTACTTAATTATTGTAACAGAAAGGGAATGTTCTTAGCGCTTGGTTGTGGATTACATTGGGTTAGGTCACTGGAGAGACATTTTCGCAGAGAAGTCGACTAGAACAAAATTGTAAAATGCGATGGCATCGTGTAAGAGAAAGCGGGAGAGGAGAGAGAGTTGTAAAGTCGTAATAACCACATGTCGTTATGGTCGCAATGAGATTTCATGTTCAAACGAAACGCCCGCGGGATGTAATGTTGCCCTCGAGCCAAGCAGAAGCGAGCCGCAGGATCAAAGAGGCTCCTGCGGACTTCCGCGTTTCGTAAAACCGCTCTATAGGGCGTTGCGGGATCGGCGAGAAGAGAGAGAAGAGATGAGAAGAGAGAGAAAGATGTGAGTTGGAAGGTGCTTTCTCAAGTTCTCAAAAGGAATAAATAGAAAGTGATAACATCCCCAGATAACATTTTCTTTTCAAGCGATTAAATATTTGCAATTAATTTAATGATTACTTAAATATTGCAAGTTATTATTTATTGATTATTATCCTCGAGATTATTCAAATAGTGAAAACACGATGAAAAAAACGTCTTTGTTCATTGAGTTAGTATAATAAATAAAGAGATGTGAATTTCCACTACATAGGCTTGGCACGACAGACGATGGCGTAAAAGACATCTTTACGAATCCTGGCAGACGCGACCGTCTGACGTAATCCCCGGAAATGGACGGTGCCAGGGTGGAAGACAGACGGAAAAAAGGGGAGAGGCAGACAATACGCCTGCTTTTAGCTACCCTGCAAAATGTCTCGGAATATTATTCGATCGTAATAAAAAAATCTTCTTAAGAAGATTCGTATCTGTTGAAGAAATATAAAATAGAAATATTAGCTAAACTTTATTTTAAATTCACTATAACAATTATGATTGTTATTAATAACTATTAAAATTAAACTCTCAATCGAGTATTATAATATCAAAATAGAATTTAGACACGGATTAGACTTTTCCTCTTGTACACGCTTTCTAATATAAATATTTGAATATTAAATATTAAACACAGTTCAATATTAAAAAAAGTTTATAGGATGGAAGAAGATACGAGCCGTGAATGAAAATATTTCGTCTTAAAAATTAAATTCTTTTTCTATTCCACTTACGATGTTCATCTCCTGCTCCTGAATTTCCTTGTATACCTCGACGATTCTCATCAGCGCGAAACCTGCAACACAAAAAATATAGCTCGATCAGACCTCCCTCCGATCGTCCTGGCGGGACTCCTCTCATGGGATCGAACGACCAGAACTTTCGTCTTGAATTATTCAGACGCGGTTGGCGTCGCCGATACTTTAATCCAGCGTGGGGCCGCGGTGACTAAAGGGGGAGGAAAGTGGAGAACGAGGGTAAGCGAGGGATGGGTGTCGCGATGGCTTAAAGTAGCGCGTTACGATGCCCGTGGCTGTTCGCCCTCGAGTGACTTTCCTGCCGAAAGCTCGCGAAAGCTCACCACGGGAAAACAAATGCTCACGCGTCGAGCTCGATCGAGAAAGTTTCCGCGGAGAACGGAAACTTTTCCCGTGGAAACGTTTCCCGCCACTACTCCCTCCCACTTTCTCTCTCTTTTTTCACTCAGATCTCAGATCTGTTCAAGAGGATTTCAGGCGTTGCTTTTGAATGAGCTTGCGGATTTCACGTTGGCGTGAACTTAGGCGAAGCGTACAAAATAACGGAAAAGGGAAAAAAAAAAAATTGCCACACTGAGGCTTTCCGCCGTAGAATCTGAGGCATTTGCGTTAAAAGACGAGATTACAGAACTTTGCCTACTTAAGCGGCTTCAATTTACAGCAATTAAAAAGTCGCGCTAAACACTAATCATTTTTTATTATACCTCTCGGTTAATTAAAAATATTTCACGCCGCACGTTGTGTGTCCGCCCGCAGCATTTCTCATTGCGTTTCCCTTTTTAAACAGCCATATTTGCAAATGCAAAAATTACACAGTGGTAAATAAAACGGTGCACGGTGTACGGAGTGCGCAGTTTTCCCATACGTCCTATGCGAAGCGTTCAGCGTAAAAAAAAAAAAAAAAAAAAAAAAAAAAAAAAAAAAAAAAAAAAAAAAAAAACATTAAATAACATATATTTTTGCATCACCCTCTTCATGAATAATGAAGGGGCGAGAGAAGGACGGCGAAAATATGCCGCTCCTTCCGCGCGTATGGATCCTCTCGTTATGTGTCCGTCGCCGGAAAAAGAGACCTCGCCTCGTGCGAAGATATCGGCGACGGACGCGGTTTCTCGGTCACGTGCGACAAATATCGCCTAACGCACGTGACGGCGCGGATACCAGCGGATACGCTATCTCGTATATTTTACCTCCGCCGTGTGAGGCGATATATCCGCGCGATTTTTACTCCCGCGAGTGTGTACCGCGAGTTTTGCATTTTATCGAGCGGCAACTCGATATCTCGGATACACCCTCGGCGGATGTATTAGTCATTCCCACGGTGTTACGCGCGGCCGTTTTTGTTGCTCGGTACATGCGCGAGAACGGTGCGTTTCGAATTTTTACGTGGTTCTTCGAAACGTCATGGAAATGGTATCGTGAGCCGTGGGATTGGTCGAAAGTTCCGTCAGAGCCACGAAAAATGGAGAACGGAAATAAATCCTATGTTACGCATTAATTACGATGATGATCAAATGATATAAGTATATTTATATGCTATATATATATATATACAGGGTATTTCCTGTAATTCGATCATCTCCAGATTATATTTTTAAAATGCTTTTAAAAATGGAATAACACATTCTCATTGATACGTAGTAATGTAATTTATAAAAAACAAATTTAGCCATATAGGATATGTTAACCTTAAGATAACGTTAAACATTTGGAAAAAAATGTAATTTTTTGTCATCCTATTTTATAAATGTTGATGCTCTCGAAATCTTGTAAAATAATAATTAAAAAAATACTGCCACCTATTATAATATTTATCCCTTTGAAATGAACAACTTTTCCCTTTGATATTTTTTCGTATCATTAAAAACAACAGAAATATTCTAAAAACGACTTACAGAAAACGCTCTGTGCATTGTGTACTTAAGCATTGTCAAAAACTTTTCTGCGTGGAAAAAATAATTTTTCTGAAGTTTCTAAAAATTTAGTCAGATACAAAAATCTGAAAATAATTTTGTTGAACTATCAATATTATGCAAGGCATTCGAGTTGATTGCTGGATCATCAAAATTTTTGCAATGTTATCATTTTTTAAACGTTTACATAATTATTTTCATAGTCCAACAAAATTATTTTTAGACCTGTATCTAAATGTTTAAATACTTAAACAAAATCTTCTTTCTGTGTGAAAGAACTCCAAATCTTTTTAAAATTCCTATGTTAGTAAGGAACTTTATGCTTTCATAAATCACTAATTACGGTTTATTAAATCTAATGATGCTCACGGTATTAACAGCGTGTAACAATCTCTGAGGGAAGTTTATCTCTGTTTCAAATCTCATCGATCCTGCCAATTCGCCCGGTGAATCTCGCATTCGCTTAAAACGCTGATAATCCCGGGACGCATAAATTCGGCATCGACGTCGGTGCGGCGGCGTGTCCGGCGTGAATTTTCGTGTCCTCGCAAAGTAAAATATGTTCCTTTGTTCTCCCTGCCTTGAGCAAACTGCGAGGTCACGTGCAGCTACAGCGACAGCTATTACCCGGTCCTTAAATGAAAAGCTAAGGATAGCAGACAACGTAGACAAAGGGTGCGCCCGTCGTGTCTCAGCCATACAGTATCGTAATCCTCCGCCCACACGGGAAACTCCGGGCGAAGGAAGCCCGTTTATACGCGCACTCGCATATACAGGGTAGCCCGAGAAATATCGTCGCGCAAAAGGAGCGCCTTGGCTACCTTCGCCGGAATACGCGGAATATAAACATCAGATTCTCGAGAATCCGCAGATTTTAAGCGCCATAGATTCGAGAATTTTTAGATCTCGGAGAGAAAGACCCACCCCCCTTTCCCATCCCGTTCCTCCTCGGATTACATCGACGGCAAAGAATCGTGGATTTGGAATTGTGCATTCGTGAATTCGCGGAATCCGTAACGACCATTGTGATTCTCGAAAGGGGAAATAAATTGATAAAAAAGAAAATCCCTAATGTTTTATTATTTAGAATTAATTTTCAACGTATTTTCTCTCGCGAAGTGCCGGCGTCCGGAACCTGCCGCGAAATGTCCTGTAGACACGATCTCCACCCCACGTGAGGGGGTATCCGCACGAAAGCTGCTCGGAGCTTTTCCGCGTGACTTCCCCCATCGACTAACCTCCCTTCTCCCCCGGGCGGATTTTCCGCGGTCGCCATGGATCCGTTGTTCCTGCTTACGGTTAAGCATTAAACCCCCTATGCGACGAGCATTAGCTCTATCCCAATGAAGCCGCACGCTTACGGGAGATCTAAAGCCCCGCAAGCGTCGTTACATGCGACTCCACCCTCTCCCCCGCTGCGACACGTGGGTGAGTAAAAATACGTGGGGAGTACCGAAACGTCAATTACGGAAGAATAAGCGAATAAAATTCGCGATCGATCGTCCATGGGCGAAAAATAATTTACCGTCCTTTCTCGAAGCTAAAGTTCTCCGGGTGTTGGATCGCGGTTTCGCAGGGGTGATAAGGACGTCGTGCGGATTTATGTAATATTTATCCGACGTTCGATACGCATCGGTGTACGTCGTTATCGTTGACGGGCATCCAATATCGCGTCAAACTAGGCGGACTCGGCTAAAGCAAGGAACCCGTAATCCGGGAGGATAGCAAGATAATATACATCTCAGATAGGGTAATCCAAGAACACCCCGGCGAGTCTCGTCGTCGTGTAACGCGATCGCATTAGGCGAACCATTTACAACCGTTCGACGCGAAACTACCTACGACGTGTCGGAGGCCCTCTCGTCGAGGTCTTCCTTCACCGCCCTTCAATCTCGACGTTAATGCACCCAGCGGGCTATGATAGGACGAGAACACGAGAGGGCGGCGGAGGGGAGGGAGGGAGCGACGCGCTTCTCTTGTGCGGGGTTTCTCTCTTGTTACACAATGGGAAGCCTCGCGTTACAAGTGTAAACGGGAACCAGCGACGCTTGAAATACTACGAAGCTGCGAAGCTTCCGCCCACCGGCGACGCGTCGGGTGTGAAAGTACACGCAAATGTACGAAAGCCCTTTAAGGGCGAACGTCACCCTTAGACGTCGCTCGTTCAACGAGACCGGCTCGGTCTTGAACATTCGCACGAGAAGGGAAATTTGGCGGAGGCATCGCGGCGTAGCTCGCGCGACGTCAGAATCCGCGTCGCTACAAATCCCTTTCGGTTCGCGCTTCGTCGAAATTAAATTAAATTGTTAGCAGTCTCAGTCATGTTCGTGCAATTAAAGCGGTCGTTAATTGTACAATAATGCCAATTGTTAACCCGCCATATTTCCACGGATTTCTCCGAAAGCGACCTCGGCATCTACAAACGCCGCGAATAACGAAGTGACGTGCTTGTGCTTGCAGATTCTTTTCAAGCTTTCAGACTTTCTTTTAATCCGCAAATTTTTAAACTCATGGCTTTCTAGATCCTCGGACCGCTCAACAATCTCGGCTTATTACAGCCCATTATTAATCTCTCCACCCCAACGGAATTTTCTCCCCGTCGGTGGTGCGTTTAGCTATATTTAAAACGCCTTTAAAATCCTCGCGACGGAAGAGAAGGGGGAGAACGATAGGGGGTTGTAAGTAGCATGCAAATCGTCCGGGGATACGTTTCGACCACCGAGTCAAACGGAATGTACGATTCCGTTGCGTCGAATCCGCATCGGCAAGGGTTTGCCCGGGGTTGCGGATGCTAATATTGAATCAACGGGAAGTAAACACGGGTTGTTTTCGATTTCGTCGGGAATCCAACCGGACGATTTTTCCGGCCGATTCGCAAAAGGTCGATATGCAAATCCTAACTTGCCTGAAAACGTCGTGCTGAAAATCGTCGTGAGCCAAACCATACAGCGTGCTTTGAAATAATCTAGTGGAATTTTTCTAAGGGAGAAAATATTCACATATATATTATATATAGTATACCTTCGGAAATAATATTTTTTATTTTCTGATTTTTGTACGATTGATGATTATCGCTTACAAATTTGGAATTAATATTTAATTATACGATTACTCGAATATAAATGTATAATTAACAATTTATCTCAACGATAATTCAATTATATTAATTAAAATGTAAAAAGAGGTAGAAAAATTACAGTTAGTGCACAAAATCTCTGTGAATGATAATTGACAAACAGTGTCTGATTTAACGTTACTGTAATTCCGCGGTTTGATTTCTGTTCCGACATGGTATTATTATTTGCCGTTATTGCACCGCCGTAAAGTAACTAATTAGTCGAAACGAGGATATAGCTGAGATAATGAAATTAATTAACTTTCAATGATTACGCGGCGATTGAATTATATAGCTTAATCGCTGCCTCTCTTCGATATTTTATTCCGATTTGTTTATTAACTACACTAAACGATGTTCATTATTAACCATATGCGCGAGACTAAATGACAACGAGGTGGATATTTCCGCCTTGCAGTGAACAACAACAACGACAAATTTGCGAAATTACAACAATGTTTGCATGGACTCTGTATTCGATTAAAATGGATTAAATCGCGATATAAGCTAAATTTGATTATTGCATCCCACATACCGCTATTTAATATTTTATTAAAAATCATAACAATGACATCATAACAATTTGTTGTACTTTGCGCCAGAATATTTGCGAGACGCATTAATTGATATTATTATTATTATTATTATGACGTAATGTTTCATCATATGTGCGAATCCTTCTTCTTGCAAAACGGTGCAGTCTAACGATTGGAGCAAAGTTGCAGAAACGGGAAGTGTAAAGAAAACGAAGTAAATTTAGTTTTATAACTTTTCATTTTCTCCTATATAAACTTGATGAATAGCGACTATTCGTCTCACCACTTGTTAATTTTCGACGTAAAAAAAATACTTGACATTAATTAAAAGATAGTTTGAGTTATTATAATTCGTTACGTTGCGTGCATTTATAGATTATCGATTCCTCCTGTGTTAAGGTTTAGCATTCGAAACTAAATGATTCTCTGTGATTTACACACACACACACACACACACACACACACACACACACACACACACACACACACACACACACAACACACACACACACACACACACACACACACACACCAGGAGTAGGATCAGTTCGGAAACTCCCGCATTAATATTCAAGATATCGTAAATTTCCGGATATTTCAAAACGTTACGCGGTAATACTCATTTGATTTAGAAAAATTGAACCCAGACGTCGTTTCCGGCGCAGCCGACGGAACCGTTTCGGGGATACTTCGCGATCGTAACGCGCTTATGACCGTGTGCGTCTATATGCAGACATATATGCAGGCAATAAATTTCTCCCGTTCGGGGGTGCGCCATAATTTCTTCGCCCACTTCCCTTACATATAATACGGCATTACCGCTACAAAATGGTAGAATGTTAGAAAAGGAAAACAACGCCGTGAAATTAATTTTCTCGACTCGCGCGTGTCTACGGTGCCTTCGGCGGATAAAAAGTATACTTCAAGATTCGGAATGTGAGAACTCTGAGAAAAATTTTTAACAAGAATTCTCGATCGACAACACTGTAAAAATTCAAGAGAGGCATTCTAGGGACTTGGATGATTTAAATAATTTAATCTCTAAAAATGTAGATTTTATTTTTGAACTCTCAAAATCTTCGGAACATCGAAATTTTTCTTCAAGAAAACATCTTTAATCAGTTTCCCGAGATTTCATATCATTATCCATTTCGACCGCTCAAAATCATATAATAATGCTCTTTAATGAGCGATAATCCATCATGGATAATGTAATATGACCACGTGACGATGAAATCCCACATTAATTAGTTCGAGACGAGCTAGTTGAAAATTGTTTGTCTTGGCCCTTGTCTAACCTCTCCTGGGTTATGTTGTCCTAACCTGATCTAGAACCCCTTGCTTCCGCTTGAAGGTGCACTACTTCCTTCTTTCCTTCCTCTCGTTAAACCCCCGCAGAACGAGACGCTCGAATCGGTTAAGGCAGAGGGGATGCGATCACTCTTGGCTAAATCGAGGGTGCTCCAATTTGTCTTAATTTTTCGCGCGCACTGACATTCCCAATTATTCCGCAGTTACTTTTCTAAAGCGTCCCACTTCTTCAGGGGCGCAAACGAATATACGGGATGTCTCACAACAAGATAGATATAAAGGAAAATAAATACGTGGAAAATATAAAGTTGCAAATAATTCAACTGAATTTTTTCTAATAAATAATTACGATAAAGTATAATTTATTATTTATTTAATAAATAATCATACAATAAAATAATTTCACGTTGGCAGGATAATTATTCTATTACTTGATTTTTTTATTGTAGCTTTATTTTGAAATAAAAAGATACTATTTGTAAAATTCATCGAAACAATAAATAATAATTGTTTTAAATTCAAGCTGGACCTTTTTGTAAATTCACTGCATTTTTCGTCTTTTGATATTCTTTTTTTCCTCAGTGAACCAGAAAAGAATCTGCTATCTTTGATCAGATGCGCATCAAAGGACATGCAGAATATGTTGCAAAATGGCGGCTGCCTCCGAGTCGACGAAATCGAGCCGTAGGGAAGTTTCGGTATTCGGAAAGAGTAACGACTCGTGTCAAGGGAGTTGCTAAAGGATAGGGAAGGAGTAGGATAAGGGGCGAGACATAAGGTGGATTCGGGGGGATACTCGCGAGATAGAGCTGTCAAGAAGAGGGATGAAGTAGGCGCGTGCCACCCCGTCCTACACCCCCTTGTTTCGTTATTCCAAGGTGATACAGGGCATGTCGGAGATCACCGCCACCTCGAGACTGATCTCGCCAATTCGCAAAATAAATATCTATAACCGAGGAAACGAATGAGCACAAGTTCAAAAGTTCATTTCCTCAAAAAATCCCTCGATTCGCATTTCAATGCGCATCTTCGAAATAAATTAATAGATCTAAAAAGATAGAAAAAAAAAGTATAAATATACACATAGATATACGTACACATACATGTACGATTTTTTTCTAAAAAAAAATTGCAGAATTTTTATTATTCTAAGATGGATTTATGGATCTCGATATAAACAACTTCGTCTCGCGGGGCAGTTCATATTTCCGCCATTTACGGAACACGGGGGGTCCCTCAAATAAATAAACGCTCTTCGATATCATCCTTCGTGCTAGCAAGACGAAGAGGAAGAGGGAAGGGAGGAAAACGCGGGACGGCATGTCGTGGATTACAAGCGAAACCATCTGCTGGCTGATAAAAACGTCCGCGGCGTGGCGGGTGAGAAAAGCTTACTTTCCAAAACGAGATAGAAGCGCCGGAGATGGTGTATGCCGGGGAGAGAGGAGGGGAGGGAGCCAGAAAGGGGCGACGATGGCGGAGGCGGCGGTAGAAGAAGGTGGGTCGCGCTTCGGAATTTAATCTAAAGTAGAATCGCGCTCCCTCGAGTAAAGCTCGCTTACACTTTATTTTATTTCGCTTTATACGTTTCCCGCGTGCTTTCAATGGTAACGCAACCGACACCATTACGATTCGCGAATCCTTAAAGGCGCTTCCACGGGTCCTCCTCAGAGGGGGAGTGGAGGAGGATACGATTCCTAAAAGATCTGACGTTTGTCCGCGAGGATTACAGCCCGCAACGGAATTTTCAATCGGATGCACCTTAATCGGGATTAATAATAGGAACTTTCGTATCCTTTTAACAGCACGGATTCTTGATTCATGGAATTTTGAATCTCAGGAATCACGTTCTAAGGAATTATCCATCTCCAAATCCTTGAAAAATATCACAAAGATCTTTTAAATTCTTTTTCAGAACATTTATATAAAATTTTAAAATTTTAAATTCTTGAATTCTTTAAGATTCTGAATTTTTCCATCCACAAATAAAAGTTTTAGACATTCAAAAGACTTTTTAAATAAACTATCGAATGTATATAGACAAACTCTCTTGTTCTAATTAAAAACTATTTAACAGTATATTTTCAAGAAATTTCGTATCGAATTTTTTCTAGCATGAAATTTTCACGAAAAAGTATCGTATTCAAGACCAATAAATCTTTTTTTGGCGAGGGAGAAAGCGGTAGGAGAGTCGCGTTATAAGATCGATCGATCGTCAAAGTGCGGAGACGTGTACGTCGCCCCGAATATTCTCGTGTGAATAGTCGTTTTCTCGTGAGCATCTCGAAAGGTTGAAAAAACTCTTGTAAGAGGATTAAGTGAGGATGAGTGAGCCGCAAATTTTTTGCCGAAATTCGGAAAGATCTGAATATACTCTTGAAACATATATATCCTGTAAAAATATGTACATGACATATATATCTTGAAAATATTGAAAATTATAATATAGTTATTTTTAAAGCTTATATAGACATATATAGCATCATTATTATAGTTATTATAGTTATAGTTATTATATAGTTTTATATTAGATCTTTAATATTATTTAATTAAATATCTAATATTTTAAATTAGATATTTAATTTACTGCAATTTTTATTGAAATTCTTTCTCTTAATGAAATTACGAGTAATTGGTTGAGATATTTTGCAAATTTATCTTATTTAACGTGTATCGATAGATATTTAATAATTTGATCTGTTTCTTTATAAGACAGAAGAATCTCGCTGATCTTCATCAATGATGCAAACATCAGTCTTCGGTGCCGCTTTATTAAAGTGAGATTAAATGCAATCGGGAAATTATTGGCAGCGCATACTCGTTTCGCAGAGCAAATTAAAGTAAGTCCGATTAAAACGTGAGCTTCGCGCCATGCCGGAAATGACGCGACTGTTCACGAATAGAAATTTGCTCGCGACGCGTGTAATTACGTCTCCCAATGTTTAAAATCTAGCGAGTTCCGACAATGCCCGGATCAATCGAAATTCAAAGTTGTAAAAGCCCGTAATACAAACGATTTGAATTGTATGTGTAACACATAAAAATCTCGCATTTGGAGAATTCATATACATATTCAAAATATTAGATAAATTAAAAAAAAAATTGTCCTTTCTTTAAGAATTTTTTGAATAAATTCAAAATTCGAAATATTCAAAAAATATCTAAAATATTAAAATGCTTGAAAATTTGTAGATTCAAAGTGCTATGCTGACGTTTCAGAATTTCAATATTTTCGATATTTCGAAATTTTAAGATTTTACAGTTTCAGAGAGTTCAAAGAGAGTTTTAGAAATTTTGCATATTTCAAATATTTCAATCATCCCACCAAATTCTGATAAATTTCCATATCAATTACAGTCAGATACGATACAAAGGATTGCCGCTCCGTTGCGACCCCCGTATCCGAAAAATAAAATTCGAGCGTTTAACGTTATTACTTTAAAACGTTAAATATGCCGGGAATCTATTCTGTTTAAGGCATAGAGGATTCGCGTTCGTCCGGAATGAATAAAGACGTGGGGCTTTCACGAGTACGAACGAAAACAGGTCGTAATTGGCCTCTCGCTTCGGATAAATGCGTCTGGAGTGAGACGGGCGGGAGGGTAAAGTGGCGAATCCGAGCGAATCCGGCGAATCGCTAAATTAAATGACATCCTTTTATTACGCGTCTCGCTGCTTCCACCCTCCCCCCTCACCCGATTTCTTCGTTCCCCTGTCCCCCCCCTTTCAACCTCCCGGTTTCTTCGCTTTAAGCGAGACCGTAACTCCCGTCGTTAGGTCTTCAGCTCGGCTTGGCGCCGTCATGCAAATACGAGCAATTTAATAACGAGATGTCGAGATGTCGCGTGCACCGTTACAAAGTAAACATTCCAGCTGCAGTGCGCAGCATCAAGCGCCACGACGACAGTATTTACGCAGCGCGTCCCGTCATTCTTCGTATTTCCAATTAAATGAGTACGATTTATTTTGGCCGCCGTGGAGAACTGCCGAGAACTGCAACTTTTCACGAATCCCAATATCGACGCTGCTACTTTGTTACTTATAGAAATTTTAAATTCAAGAACGTATTTGATTATTGAATAATTATTCAATACATTTACATGTGTTTATCATGATCAAAGAATCCAAGAAATCCATGATTTACGTACGATAATTTTAACGTGCGATAATACCTTTGAAAGTTTACTTGCAGACTTTCGACGACTTAAAATGTTGGAGAGTTTACTGAACTTTCATACTTCTATGATTTAAAAATCTTATACAAATAGAATATAAATCTTTCCAATATCTCATTTCTTACGTTTCTAAATTTCAAAGTTTTAAAGTTTTTTTTTAAACTTTAAAAATAAAATATAGAGTTCTTTACAAAAATTCAAAATTTAATGTATCGGGGTTTTAAAATTTTAAGGTATTAAGGATCAAAGTTTTAATAATCCTAAAAGTAAGATATAAAGTTTTTCTCATGAGAATTTACTATCTTAAAATTTTTACAACTTTTATTTTTACGATTTAAAAATCGTAAAAATTTAGAAATAAAACGTAAAGCTCTCCGGGATTATTCAAAATTTCATGTTTCTAAGATTCCGGGGATCTCAAATCTCCTGAGAGTCAAAAATCTACAAGTTCCAAGTTTCTTGAAGCTCCAAGTCGCAGATTTTCAAAGTTTGTATTTCCTAAAGACGGTATTTACATTTTTGCAAACTGTTGTGCACTTTCGTGCAAAAGGGCGTACGATATGGCTTTCGCGCCGCCGAATTATGGAACAAAGAGGATGTCGGTTGCGACTGAGGGGGTTGCCAAGCCAGGGCTCGCGAATGCCGACTGCATCGCGTAGATATAAAGCGACGAGGGTGGTGTCGCGGGAATCTTCGGGTGCATTTCCATTTCAAATGCGCTGATACGAGCCCTCTCTCGCATCTTCGCCTGTTTCTCTCGGCGTGAGCTCACGAAACACGATGCAATCTCGCGTAATGAAACGCTATCCCGCGCCGCGGAGAAAGCACTCGTGCCGGATACTCGCATTTAAAGGGCACAAGAACACTTCTTACTTTGATTAGAACTCGAGACCGCGCAACTCGCATTCGCGGGACAGTAAATGAGAGAATCGACATTTTATCGCAAAATTGATTTTGCATCAAAAGATTTTTTTTTTTTTTTTTTTTTTAGATTATATAACATTTTTCACGTAAAGAAACGTCACTTTTTCTTCTGCGATCGAAAGATCGAAAATCTGGAAAAGTCGATAATCTTCTTTGATTTATATTTGATAAAAAAAAAATTGATTACGTAAATCATCAAATTTTTTTATGAAGAACAATGCTCTTTCATTATTAATTCTGGAACAAAAACTATGTTTCACAAAAAGCTTTTACGACTTGTTAAAAGTTTTCTACGAGTGTTCGTATAAGAATCCACTCGTAATGTCCCGTCTCCTTCCACGCAAATAAAGAATGCAAACTGTTCAGACACTATGACCGTATTGCGTTATTGTACAAGTAGCAATAAAAAATTTGCCACGTTGTTACAAGTTTTCCAGAGATGTATCACAACAGCTGTTATGTAACTTGTCTCGCGCAAATATATTATTATTGCATAAGTTTTTACAAGTTATTAAGATCGTAACGAGCCATTCATCATCTTCCCGTTACTTTCGTGGACGTAAAAAAAAGTGAATCACCTCGCAGCGATACGCGAAGTGTTCTCAGAATTAATAGAGCGAAAAACGTAATTGATCGATCAATTAATTCATGGGTCAAAAGCGTTTTTTAATATTTTATGTAATTTCCAAGAGTGCGTAATTTCTATGATTCACAAAAGAGCATTAAAGTCTGAGCATTAATCTGTTATTTCGCTGTGACTCGTGTAAAATGCGTCGGACGAGCGTTACGTTGCACGATAAGACAATATGGCCGCGATGGTGTTCGTGACAATTTATATTCCCGATATTCGCAGACGATCCTTTTTAACGGTTTCTTATCGCGCGACGGCGTTAACAAAAGCACTCGTTAAAGTGATTAACGACGATGAGATTGCACGGGGGTGCGAGTGGATGGAGGAAGGCAGGGAAGGAGAGAGGGAGAGAGGGAGGGGGGGGGGAGGGGGGGATGGAAGTGGACGAGAAGACCGCGATACAACCGCAAACGCCATTACGGGGGCTTTATTAATTGCCATCGTCGTGTAATTTGCTCGGCAGTGCGAGGGGATGGGTTGTGAAACTTGGTCGATCGCTCTCGCCTACTTAATTGCTGCTTTCATTAGGACCGTCATGTCACGTTCTTTCAACGAGGCTCGTTCGATGCTGCCGCGCGAGATTGCTACCGCGCCGGTGATTTATGGATCCGGAGCGACTATTTCAACCCTTTCGCCGTGGTGCACGTACTTCAAAATTATATGAGGAAAGTTCTTTTCTCTCCGGTACAACGTTTCCGTAATCTTGTTTCGTCCGTTTCACTTCTTTTTCTCGCGTATAAAAATCTTCCTTACGATCTCTCCCTGTGTTTTCCCGTAACTCTCCTTTCTACGCGGAAAGAACAGTTTTATTAGAATACTTAAAAAATTTGAACGGATATGAATAAAAAACAATTTTCTTGATTTATCAAAATAATTATGTAGAATTATGCGTTCAAATTGATCGCTGAAGTATGACAAATTTTTGCGGTATTTTCAACGGGCTTAAGCATCAACAAAATTATTTTCAAATCTGTAGATTGTTATATATCAGCAAAAGCATTCTCCTTCGGTCAATAATAAATTTATACGAGTCAAAATGCCAAGAAATATTTTCTTTCATTTCCATCACGTATCAGATTTAATTTCTTTTTTTTTCTTCATAATTCGCAAAAGATAATTTCCATAGAAAATCTCTTTATTTCCGTGGAAAAAAAATTTGTTGTGATATTAATAGTTCCAAGTATATCGTATCGAATTCGTAAAGTATATCGAAGAGTAAAATAAGGCAGACCGATGGTGAGAAGAATGCAAGCAGAGCGTCTCGACTGAAGACGTTCGGAGCGCTAACGATTCAAGTTTCGGACGGAATTTCGAAGCGAACTTGGAGCTTTGTAACTTCGTTGGGTGTAACTGTGAGCGTGTCTGCGGCAAAGTGGCCACTTTCCACGAAACGACATTACAGAGAAGCCGAACGATTCGAAGGACGACGACCGCAACGACGACGAAGGCTACGGCGAAAAGTAAGTCGGCGCGTCTGCGTGCAGTACACGTTCATTTCTCTTTATAAAAACCCACGTGCCAACCGAATAGCGCTCGTCGGTGACACGTGGTGGATCTCGAGGAGGAGCATTAGAAATGTAACACGACGGAAGAAGGGAAAGAACGTAAGCGTGGACAGTACTTGGTTAAAGCGACGGCGAAACGGCGCTCGAATTTAAATGTTTTAAAAGGTAGATAAAAGAGACGGAAGGAAAGGATGAAAGAGATCTCGGAAATTCAGGAACTATCGGGAAATTCAGAGGCGAGACACGCGTGGAAATTTAGAAAATGAAAGAAAAACGTACCACAGGATGTAGCGAACGTTTAACATGCACGGGGATTAGATAAGCCACGAGGAGTCGTGAATCTCGAGCAACCAAGGCGCTCGACTGTTCCCGTCAACTTCTCCGTTCTGCGGCTTTATTCGCAGCTCCGCCTCCTCTCTTCATCCCGGCAGGGTGTGTTTCCGACAACAAACAGACCGTCGAGCTCGACGGCGGCGCGTGCATCCGACCCAATATTCAAATGCAACAATAATTGCGCGTCGCCGGCGGAGCGAGTGAGCCCGGGGTTTGCGCCCGGGCGGGGCCGACGTGCGGAGAGAGACGCGTGCCTTTCCGTCCCTTATCACGTAACCAGCAGACCCGGGTTCCGTGTGTCCCATTATATCGCGCGGCCAGACGCAATTAAGCGGGAGATAGCGGCTATACCGGCACCCGATCCGGCGGAGGATCTTTCTCCTAAGAGGAGAGACCGAAGGAGATTCTGTGCCAGCTGCGAGAAACGATCCCGATATCCTTCACGGTTTGCACGTTTCCCTCGGTTTCTCCCTCTCATCCCCCCGCCCCCTTACTCATCCCCCTCGCTCTCTGCACGCTTCGCAGTGCGTAGTGCGTAGATGTGCTCTGCTCCTGACGCATGAAGCGCCCGCCGCCCCAATCCACCGTCCGTTTTCCACCGCCTCCTGTCCGTCGCGCTCTGTCTCTATCTACTAGCTGATCGCTCCGGTTCATTCCGGGCTCGTTCCCCCATCCCCTCCTCCGAGAGCGTATCGTCCGACCGATATCTACCGTCCGGGATCTACGTCATTCGGAAAATTCGGAGAACAACAATTCGGTGTGTTTAGCGCGTAGAATTCTGTTAAACTGCGAACTGCAAATTAATTTCTGAAGGTTACGCGTATGTAGTGTTTCGCGAGAATTATTAACGCGTTTACGAAAACGTGAGTCTGACTAAGATAAAAATTTTAGATGAATCTCGAAAATTGTAATTTATATAACAATGTTGGATGAACAATTAATAATATAAGTCGAGAATATGTTCAACAGTGAAGAGGAATATTGGCAATACTTACAAGTGAGGTGGGATCTTTGGCGCCTATATATAATATTCCTTATACTTTTAAATTTATATAGTATATTTTATAATATTTTATAATAAAAATATTTTATAATATATAAATTCAAGAAAATTGCTTGTATGTAAAAACAAATTTGCCAACTATATACTGTTATTCAACTATGTAAGCTTGAAATGTAGCGGCTTAAAGTCAAAGCTTTTCTCCTAATAAATCATTTATAATATTGATTAATTCCTTTCCCGCCACAAAAAATTGTTATTGCGAAAGATATCAATTATACGATATAGCATAATAAAGAATGAGAAAGATTATCGAAATTTCATTAATTGCATAAAATAACTGAAGCAGTCGATAAAACTGGGTATTATTCATAAGGAAATTTATAAAGGCAACTTTATATGTCACTTAGGCAAATAACGCTTTTTTTAACAATTAGCCTATCAATCTTCGTTAATCTGCTTTTCATTCTTTAGTGAAATGTTTGCTGAGATTATTCATAATATCGCAGCTATCCGTCCGTGCTCTTTTCTATCTTCTCCCTCTTATGCTTTGTCTGACCGACACGCGGCGTATCTACTGCCAGCTGCGGCTGACTATACACGAGGTCGCGCTACTCGATGAGTTACTCCACGCTAGGAGAAATAAAACATGAAAGGTCAAGCCCATGGGAATTTAACTATACCATTTGAATAAACAAAGAAAAATTATCTTAAAAAGATGTAAAGTAAATATACGAATACAATCTAACCTGCGCGAAATCAAATCTTCGTTCGCGAGATACTTTGTTATCTTGTAAGAATATATCTTGAAGTACATTCGCTGAAGTTTAATTATGTCTGGAAATCTCGCGCCTCCAATTTTATTTGCTGTTTTCTCGTTGTCCTTGGTAAAAAGCAAACTTGCTGGCGAAAAGAAAATATCGATTGGGCGGATCTCCTTGATCGTCCCACTATCGGAAAGGTGAACGGAAGCGAAAAGAGGGTGGCGGAGTGAGGAAAATCTGGGGTGACGATATTGGCAATTTCGCTGTCGCATTTTCATTTCGCCTCGCGCTAACATCGTGAACTACGAATTTTCGCGGCTCCCCTTCGCGGCTGAGCGGAAGGGCATTTGGCAAAAGGGGACGAAAAGGAAAGATGGAGACGGGGGGATAGTGAAAACAGATTTCCCCGAGTGTCGCTCGTACTTCCTGCGTGAATTTCCATAGACGTAATCGCGTGAAGATCGAGACCGATGCGTTTCCGCGGCGATCCCCTCCCGCCATTTCTCGCGAATATAGAAATTTCCATGCGAATGAAGGAAAAGTCGACGTTCCATAAAATCAACACGCAGCAATTCTTGCAAATAAATTTTTAACTCATATCTGAAGCACAAAATAGCTCATAACTCACTACACAACATAACTGTAATAGTGAAGAATTTTAAATGTATCATCGCATTACTATTTTCATATTTCTTTTTTCATTCCTATCAACTTCCCCTTAATGCAATTTTTAATCAAAATTTAATTTCAAATTGAAAATATTCGATTCGAAAAAAATTTCAATTTTATGAAATTTAATTTTATTATTATCAATTTCGTACTAAATTATATCGGAATAGGTTTAGAGCTTATCCAAACGGAGATATCTTTTCCGTCGAATAATTCGCAAGTATGGATACGTTCGTTGTATGAAACGTACATTGTACAGCCCTAGAAAATGTCGGGTAAGAAAATGTTTAACGAGATGTTTGTTCGACTCGCTATTTGCGGAGCACTCCTTACCGCCGTACTCGGCGAGAAGCGAAGACTTCCGCAGCGGAATTAAAGTTGCAGCAAGTACGGCTCTCGACAGCCGGAGCGCGAAAAGCGGATGATAAGTGTGAAGCCGGATATATCTGCATACACGGAATTGGAACGCGTGTTATAACGCTTTCTGTCGGTGACAAATCGATCGAAATGTCTTCCGTTCCGTAAAATAATCTTTCGCGCGTCTCGCCTTCTTTCGACTGTCACGAAAAAATAAATTGAAATAAAATAAATAAAAAATTAAATTAAATTAAATTAAACCGTTAAACCTTTTAGTGTGACTCATTAGAATTTAGATTGTTGCAGCGATATCTTGTTAAATTTTGCAAAACACCAATTTATTCGTCCTTCCCTCATTCCCCCAGACAAGCCAGAGCTCGCAAAATCTCGCGGCTCTAACGAACCGTTCAAGATCGCGCATTCCGTTTAACCGAGGCGCGTTTAAAAAAGAAGCGCGATGCGATACGTATATAATTCGAACTCCTCCCCCTCCCTCCCCGATAATTTTATGCAATTATGCGTGTGCTAACTCCCTTCGCCCATTCTCTCGCACAGAGGTGGCGCGGACGCGGGCGGGATTTAGGGGCGGATTTCAGCGGCAGTCTGTCCTCCGCCCTCTTCCCTCTCGCTTCACGGCGATGCGAACGCGCGTTAATTCCCATTCGTTGCGCGTTTACATTATTATTAAAGCCCGCTTACACGGCTCGCTGCGTCGACGCCGCCGCCGTAGAATTTTAATCCGCGCGAGTCTGCGCCGCGATGCCGAAAAATGCGACGATTAATCTTACGGCGGCCGCTTTGACGCACCTGATTCCCACTCTCCCTCCACCCCCCTCCCCCTCCACGCTTCATATCGGTTAATTTAAAACATGTTCCACATTCGACGTATCAAAAGGTGTTGTTTAAACGACTGTCCGAAACAGAGAACCTTGAATGCGAAGTAATTACTTTCATATAAAAAATAATTACTATAAAACACACATATATGCATTCAATTTTAATTATAAATTGAATCGTGCAATTCCTGACGTCACGTGATCGAAGGCGATCGAAGGGACCGCCTAAAGCTAACTAGTTCGAAAGATCCTTATTTCTATTATGTACATGGCAAATTGTCACGTTTGCGGATGTCCGAGTGAATCATACGTGAGTCAATACGACCGTTATATGAAAATTACATTGATTATGTAAATTAATTATTGAAACTTATACGGAATTTCACGTTAATTATTAACGAATTTATGTAAATGTGATTTTGTGCACAATGCTCGTTTCAAATAATTATTTGATAACTCTATGATATTCTATTTTTCCCTCATGCGTTATGCATCACTTTATAATATATTCGTCATCTAATCTACACGAGCAATTATTAATACGTGATTGTAAAACATTTCGCGTTTTTAATCGTATCGTTGACAGTTCGGGGGGGAATTATCCCTGACAAAATATGGGCGATTGATTTTACGCGCGAATCATCGTCGAATAAGGGATCGAAGAAGAGACTCGAGGAATAATATAATTAATACATGGATGAAACACTTGAGCAATTACGCAACAAATTGCAGCAGACTGCGCGAACGCGATAAACAACGTTTCTATATAGCGCGGGACGTGCGTTATTTGTAAAATAAAATAGCTAATTCAGAATGCGCTAATTAATTATGCTTGAAACAACGAGGCTGCAGCGTCGCTCGCGTGCGCATTTTCGTAGTATGCAAAATCGCAAATAACTCGATCGGTGAATTTATTAATTCGATTAATTGAATGTACCGTTTCCGATGATAGCCTCTCTTTCTCCCTCTCCCCCCCCCCCCCTCTCTCTCTCTCTCTCTCTTTCTCTCGCTCTCGCGTTTACGTGCTAATGCGTTATTATCACGAACACAATTCGCCGTAAATTATCTCGTCGAAAATTATCTTTACCGGAGAATAGTCGTTGCATTTTCGCCGGTAATCGTTATCGCGAAGGATAACTACAACTAGTCCGTTTCTAAATCAACCGTGCGAATCAAAAGGACAAATCTCATTCCGATTTAATGCATACAAAGCGATTTAAGAAAACAAACAAAAAGATAGTTTTTTGTGTAAACAATATTTAACTTACGCACGCATAGTTCTTCGTAAAAAAGATTATCATTCTGACAAATGAATAACGAGCAAAATTAAAGGATTAAAAAATCAATCCAATAAAATTTGTTGGCATCCTCGTGAAGAATCCATCCCGGCCGATCGGATTCCGCCTTCCCTTTCTGAACAAATAAAAAGTTTGCTCGGTCATTGGCACTTGGAGAGCTTCCTAAGTCCCCGTCTTAGTCTGCTTTAAGAGGCTCGCAAGCCCTGCACGCAGGTCGGCGACCTGAGCTTAATACGTACACTTATCACGCTGCAATGATCTTGTTAGCAACTTTTGTTCATCGGCGTCTGGAGGCGGCAAGGACGAAAGGGACGGGGGAGCCTTCGAGACGGCTTAGAGACGGTTAAACGCGCTTTATTGGCTTTAGAAGCCTCGGAAAAGCTCACCTCGTTCCAGAGCAATGCAAACTTCAGTTCTCGAGAGCAAGAACTATTTTATTTGTGCTATATTTCGAAATGAATTGAGCACAAATTCCAGCTAAAACTCAATCAGTTGTCCAACGAAATAGTTTAGAAAATATTTCTTATCTTTAAAGAAAGTATTTTTTCCAAGGAAAGAATATTCGGATATTTTCAAAAAAGCCGAAGAAATGTTTTTTCAACTTAATCATATAATTTGGTTAAAAATTGAGAAAAACTTTTTTCTCCAATCTTGTGATAAATTGTAGAAGTGCCGACATATTATTGTTTCATTTACTGTTATCGCTATCCTCTCCGTTTTTCTTTCGAGTTTCACAATAAATTTTATTTCAGGTTCTCTAATTGTAATTGATTCTGCTTCAAGTTTCTTACTTACCCACATCTTTCGAACCGCCCCATGTTCCCAACTGTGCTTGACGGGCTAATCGGGACAAAGCGTCGACATAAACTCGCGACGCCGCCGCAGCTCCTGAAAAAAATAGCTGTTGTTAATTCATCGTCAATTTAATCGTATTTCATCGTAAATGTATCCATTAACTTATATTAATATCTCTCTATAAATTCATCAATTACAGCCAATTATTCGCCAATATGAAAATGCTAATAAATTTCTTTTTTAGTAAAATTAGATCCCACTAGTTTGTAAACATATTAATAAAGAAAATTTAATTTCTTTACTTCAAATTATTATTTAGAGCTGAATTAAAACGATTATTTGGATTCTCCATAAGCGTTATTTTCAAAAATCTATAACTTTTAATATTTTTCGTAATCTTTTTGTATGAAATAACAAAAATAATCGATATAAAATATCTATATTTCTTTTTCTAATTTAAACAATAATTTTAAAAATAATTGGAATTTTCTTCAAAAACTGAAATTGTTTAGTTTCCAAATAATATTTTAATATAGTTGTAACATTGACTAAATTTTTCAAATAAGAATTCGAGTATTTTGTATCAATAAGTATTTTGTATCAATAAGACAAACTCGATACGAGCAAATTGGTATTTCCAGAAGGCTCAACTAAAGGGAAATTGGAAAACATGTTCACGCGTTTCTTCTGCTGTATTCGATACGAGAGACGGGCGAGATTCACTCTCTGAACGAGCGATCGCACCGATATAATAAAAAGGCCAAATGAGCCCCACTCGCGGTTATCAATGAAAAACGATCCCCCTTCACGTCGGCTCTCGTTAGAGGTTATGGGGCAGAAAAATTGGGACGACCTGGGAAAGAAGTGTCGGGAAAGGCGAGCGGTGGTACAGCGAGGACGGTTGAAGGGGTCGGTGGTATATCGGTGGAAATTGTGTGTTCCACCCCCGCGGGCAAATCCGTCATAAATAGTGAGCTTGTGCGCTACCTAACGGACTTGAAAGACGAAAAAAAGAGAAGAGGGATGGGGAGAGAAGTGGGAAGAGACGGCTGGTCGGACCAAGGAATCGTACGTGCTATCTCGGAAGAAACGGACTCGTAGGGTCGTTTTATAGGCCGCATCTTTCTTCCGCGATCATTCTCCTTCATCCCCGTTCCTTTCTTTCCCTCCCGAGAAATCGAGCTGTGCTCGAAACGCGTTTGTTGTTTCATTAAAGCCTAGCAAGAATTCTACCGATTCCCAGAGCGCAAACGAAGCTTACGACGTGTCGAGAGAAGAAGGGTCCCTTGAAATTCGACCAAACATCTATGAAAATGCATTTAAATTCTCAAAACATAATTTCTCTGTTGATTGCATTAAAATTTAAATTCTCCCTAAAATTTAAATTCTCCCGTATTACAAAGATTCAGTTTTATTTATAGCGTTTTATTTATAATTTTACTTGATACTTTTGTATTTTTGAACTCGAATTTTACTTGATACTTTTGTATTTTTGAACTCGAATTTGTAATTGTTTTCAGAGAACATTTAACGAAACAACTTTGACCTTTGGAAAAAGGTTAATAATAACGTCGCAATTTAATTTTCGTTTCGGCGAGAACGCCTGTCATCCTCAATTAAAGTTTCTAAAACGGAAAATTCCAGCCCCTTTCGCTACGAAACGTTAAGTTTCCTCTCAGCGGTAGATCGCAAATACAAGAGACGGCAGAGGATGAGGGCACGGAGAGTGAATTTATGCTTCATTCGTACACGTTAGGTATACACGAGGAAGAAACGAGTGGAGCGTAAATTATGGCACTCTTGAAGCTCGCTCTACCTCCATCCACTCCCTTGTCGGGAGTGGCCCCTCCCTCCCTCCCTCCCTCCCTCCCTCCCTCCTGCCTATCTCAAGCATAGCGCTCGTTTCCGAAGAGCAGCTTTTATTTATTATTTCATGCTACTGAACACGCCATTCTTTTTAGTACGAGGAATTTTATTTAAAAATTATATCATACAAGACCTTTTTCTTTTTTTGCCACGCTTTTTCCAGCTAGGAAAGTTGGAAAAGGAAAGTTGGAAGGCTAACTTGTTCGACGTATAATATTCTCTTTATCACCGCAATAATTGGGACTTGTAGCTTTAATTAAATTCTACGTAGAACATTAAAGAAAATCCGAAAATTCAAGACTACATATTTTTCCATAATTTGAAATTGACATTCCCTTGGATGTAGTTCAAAGTTTCCGAATTAGGGACAACTGAAATTAAAATTTCATGATTTAAATTTTATACAAACATAAAAAAAAATAAAAATAATACCACATGATTCTCTTTATTATTCATAATTATATACGTTACGTATTTATCACTCATATACGTATTATCATGTTGTATTTATCATGATTACCTCTGTAAAAAAAAACGTCAGGACAGGATGATAATAACCGGAGTCTGTCCGGTTCACGATTTCACCTGGCAATAATTTCGCCGCGAGGGCTGTGCTTCATATCCGAGTTTTACGATACAGAATTTTGCGACGACATCGAAACTCACACGTCGACAGCTGTCGCCGCCATTTTTCGCGTATGTTTCGTTGCAGCCTCGAGCGAGGCATACGTGAACCAAAAAAAGGAAGAGCAAAAAAGAGAAAAATACGATTTCCCTTGTACCTGTTTCTTCTTTTCTATTTTTTTATCACAGGACAAAGTCTGCGAGGAAATTTAACTACACCGGAGATTTAACTGCAGTTTCCCACATTGTCAATTTGAATTATCGTTAATTATTTTCATTATTCCATTTCTCTCTAACATGTCGCGAATAAATCCTCGCGTAGAAAAACAATATTTCTTCCGTAAAATTCCCATGGAATTTTTTTATCTGTTTCTTATTAAAATTTGTAAAAGATCTTTTCTGTCTCTGTCAATTCTTTCATTTATATCATATTTAAATGTACTAATTTAAATATGCAAAAGATGTAAAAATACAAAAACGTCCGTCACGTTGCGAATTTTCACAGTTAAATAAATATTATATTTCTATAATTATTCAAAAGCTTACATTTTCATAATTAGTAATATTTTATTGAATAATATTTTGTCGCTATTTTGTATGTACATTCGCGTACAAGTTATTTTTTGCAAGAAATCCTGCATATTTCCTATGCAAATATTCCGCGAGTTTCACCCCAAGCACTCCAAGTAGCGTGTTATTAAAATGCCGAATATCGAACATCGCAAAACACGCGGTGTAATCGTAAGCAGAAATATCCAGTGCTTCGCACCCTCTTGTCATTGGGGAATGCGTAAACCGTTTGGTATATAACCGAGTGACGGTGGTGGGGTCAATGGTGGAAATGCTGACTCGCCCACCCTCTTGTTTGCGGCTGTTCGGGCAATCCCCGAGCGACTCCGGGGATTGGAAGCAGGCCGAGTTCGTCATCGTCGACGCACCCCATTGTCCGCCGGTCATCCCTCGTCTTCCCCCAGCTGTCGGCAAACTTCGGACTGTCCTGTATCAACCCTTCACCGCAACGTTCCTCATCCAACCCGTCTCAGAGACATCTCGATATCGATGTACACACACACACACACACACACACACACACACACACACACACACACACACACACACACACACACACACACACACACACACACACACACACACACACACACACACACACACACACACACACACACACACACACACACACACACACACACCTCGAGTTATATCAAGTTTGAAGGAAGGTCCCTACTTGCTTTCGCCGGAGAATTCAAGACGCCATGCTATACTGTTCATATCTTTAGTATTGAATATTCAGAATCTTGGACATTCGTCGTTCTGAGAGAAGAAAATTGTAGAAAGAAATATTGAATATTCGTGACTTTAAACATTTCAAAATGTAGCATTCTCAATCAGACAATAAGAATTAGATTGTCAAAAATACGACTCTTCGAATTCTTCGAGAAGATAATTCATTCGATCATTTTCGAAGAAATCAATTTCCTTAGTTTAAAAATTTAATTTCATCTCTAACGTTATAATATTTTTGTTTTTATAGTTGTAAAAAAAAAATCAATCAGATACGTCAGAACTTGCGAAGTTACTCTAAATTATTTTCCGAAATTATTTTCCAACGAGGCGAATGGAAGCAATTCCGAAATGCTTAACGCGTAATTAAGGAGCTGCTTTGAAGGACGGCTTCTTAGCCCGGTACATCGTTTATCAGCGCTTGCGAGCTTGCTTAGAAGGGACAGAGATAATAAATGAACGGCGAGAGTTTCTAAGCGGCTTAATTGCTTATGAGGGTGTTTACCAGGGCCCTTAGACTGCCTTCGCTAAACGCAACAGGCGCGAGTGAGCACCACCAAGATTTCGCGCGGTATTAATGTAGATTAATGGAAAACTTCGTTGCCGTTTTGGCTGCAGCTTCTCCTATTTCTTCGCCAACAGTTCCCACAAGCTATCGACGGTTATTAATGGACCCCCTGACTTTCGCGTTCACTCGGCTCTTTTCTACCGAGATCTCCACTTTAACTTTTTACTCATTACAAACTTGAGGGAACTTTGATTCCTATCCTTTTTACTTATTTTTATACGGGGGAGATATAATTTTTAAGAAGGATGTAAACTCACGAATTTCATCATCGATTTCACTCAGAAAAAACTTTTATAGCTTCTTAATGAAAAATAATAAAAAATTATAATAAAAAATTTGAGAAAATAAGAGGTTTCGTCTTAACTAAACATTTTTAAGAATTAAAAAATTGTGTTATTATTCTCAATGCGCTTTGCTTAGAAATGTCGAAGACAAAGAAACTGTTTACTTTCTCGAAAGAATTAAATAAAATAAACTATTTTTTTATTAAAGATTCAATAGATTAAATGGTGCAAAGAATAAACAATGTATAAACGTAAATAAATATTGTAAAATAATATAGGCATCAATAATATAATAAATGTACGATACAATAAATAAATGTCTTATTACGTTCATCCACTTCTTCATCCCTTGTTTTTCTCAAATTCGCCATTCGCACTCTCTTAGGACGAGAGCCCTTAGTAAGCGGCGTAAATGTCCTTTCACCCTCGCCACTTTCGCGATATCCTGAGGGGTAGTTTTAATATGAGTCTTACGGTACTCAACAACGACGACGTCGACGTCATGGCAGGATGCCGCCACGTCGGAAAATGCAACGGAATAACGCGGGGGAGAAATTCGCGGCAACCCCCGAATTCCAGTCATCTACTCGACTGATCCGATCGGACTACTCGTTTGAACGCATAGCACGTAATAATACGCCAGGGTCCCGTTCTATTTATCCGAGATGTCGTTAAATCATTTTATCGTCGGCAGCGTTAATTAATTTCATTTATGGGACCCTTCACAGAAACCATATTGTGACGTGCGGATTAACGAGTCCTTTTGCCATATTTGTGTGACTTAAATAAAACATAAGAAGAATAAAATCTCTCTACATTTTTTTCTGTCGCATGGATGATGAAAACATAATTTTTAATTATTAACTAATATTATGTAATATTTAATTTCTATGACGTTTAATATAGTATAGAGTATATTATACACAAAATAGTCACTATTTTAATTCGTATAATAGAAGTATTGAATCTAGAATGTAACAATATATTTAAATTAAATTATATTTAATTTAAAGCGACATGCAGCTATTGTATTTTAAGGATCAAAGGCATGGAATAAAAATGTATTCGCGTAATTATAAGCGCTACGAATGCACATGAAAGGATCTAAAAAACGAGAGAAATCAATTAAAAAAAAAAAAAAAAAAAAAAAAAAAAGAAAAGGGAAAAAAGAGCAGATGCCAGGCGTCGAAGCGGCGATCCGGTGACGCCGCCATTTTGCATTCCGGAAGTGAATACCGCGGCGATAATCGTGAATTAAGAGGCGCCGGCTAATCGACACACCCGCCCTTTCAATTTCCATCCCTGGCTTGTAAAACAGCACCCTTGCCGTCGCGAGAAGGAGGGACGGGAACGAAAGAGAGAAAGAGGGAAAGGGAGCGATTGTCTCCGGTGATTACGGTTTCCCGAGTTGTTTGCATTTAGGAAGCCATCAACGCTTAATCGCATTCCTTCCCGCCTCGGGAAATTGCAGTTTTCGGCGACGAAAACGGAGACGGGGAAGCAGGGGGTGGTCAGGAAAACGGAGAAGCGATTACAACAACCAACTATTCGCTCTTTTATGTCGGCCAGCTGCCGCTGGGATGTAAAAGTAGTGCCGTGATGCGGAATTCCGTCGGTGAGATTGCACGGAAAATGCGATGCAAAGTTTGTTAAATATTTTCGCCGAGCGAGAAGGTAAATTTTGCAAATGGCGGCATTGCATCATCCCACTTCCGGCTAAATTTATAAGTAAACACAACTGATTCGCTTCTCTTTTTTTTTTTTTAAACCAAAGTTTACAGTAACAGAACGCAATGATAACATCACAAAACTATAAAAATAAAAAATAAAAGAGAGAGAGAGAGAAAGAGGTAATTCAAACTATGCAACGCAATAATCTGTGTTGAGCAACTCTTTTTTTCGCATCACTCAGTTCAACCGGCATAAATATCTCACTTGGATCACCCGGTATACAAGAAGGCATACTAGTTAGAAGCTCTCATGAGCGGAATGCTTGGCGCGGAAATAAACCGCGGGGATGAGAAAAAGGCAGGTCTGTCCTTCGAGAGGGAATAATGAAATTAGAAGCGTCTGCCACCCCGACCGCAACGAGAGACGAAGCAAAGGCGGGGATAGTGAGTGTGAGAAGGGCAGGGAAAGCTGAAGGGAAGTTGCCCGGAAGCGTCGTCGGGGCTGAGCAAAAATAATTGAATCGCATGGCGCGGAGGGGCTGCACTGTCCAGAATAAAGTTTACGTTTCAACCCCCCTTAAACAGCTTCCCGTTTCCATCCCCATTCTCCGTGTTGCGTACAACCGTGCCTTTACCTCCATTTCCCCCCTCCCCTTTGTCTCACTCGCCGTGAGAGGACGCAACCCCTCAACCGCCACCCTGTTGTCTCATATTTCCATCTTCCTTCTGGAATTTCCAAGAGGGTGACCACCTTCCGCTTTCCTCCTGCGCGATTCCCACAAGGTTGCAGCGGAATAATAAAAGCACGGAATGACTTTGAGAGATAGATGAGAGTCACTCCTTTGCACTCTTGCTTGCTCACTGTTTGTTTTCACGGTTTCTAACAGCCGTAACTATCTTCTCCGATAACTGCACTCTATGAAATTTTGACGATTTTTTATCTTTTCCATAACGTTGTCTTTTAGAAAGGACTAATATGGAAAATATTAAAAACTCAGTGAGTAAAACAAAACAAAAGAAACGTTAAAAGAATTCAGTTATTTTTAAAATTACGAGATTATCGTATTTCTTCATTACAGATTTTCATGTATTTTTCTTCATTACACAGCTTTCACATATTTTTCATTCATTCTAGAAGATTCTACAGTTATTTATTATTATTCTGTAGTTATTTACACGAGAACCAATATCTTGCATATTATTTCTTCATTATAGATTTCCACGTATTTTTCTTCATTACAGGTCCCACACATTTTTCATTCATTCTGGAAGATTCTGTTATCCTGTAGTTATTTACACGAGAACCAATATTTTGCATATTATTTCTTCATTATAGATTTCCACGTATTTTTCTTCATTACAGGTCCCACATATTTTTCATTCAGTCTGGAAGATTCTGTTATCCTGTAGTTATTTACACAAGAATTTACAATATTTTGCATATTATTTCTTCATTATAGATTTCCATGTATTTTTCTTCATTTTAGAAAATTCTGTTATGTAGTTATTTACACGAGAAGCAATATCTCGCATAAATAACAAATAACTTCCAGCGCTCCGTCGTCCCGAAAACGAATGGGGGATCCGGGGGAGAGGGTGCAAATGAGAAAAGAATTGGAAATGATTTATAGGGTGCATGCAGATGCCGGCGTAACAATATTATTGTAAACTTTGCGATTGCGGCATTGTTGAAGTGCCAGGAGGTGGGTCTATCGAACAAACGCGCGAATAATGGGGGGTGGCTCGCGTTTATTTGCGCTCGCCTTCGTCGGCGAGAGATCGTATATTTTCGCGAGCAGACACCTCGATACAGGGTCGAAGGAGACGATACGACTCCGAAAATGAGAAATGAATGGGCAGCAGTTTAAGTCGTGTTTCGTCCAAGAAGATTTCAAATAGTCATTATCGAGATATTTAATATATATACACAAAGAGAAGGATTTCTTTCCTATTTGTTTGACTTGTTTAATTCGAATAACATAATTTTATCCCAAACATTTATTTGTTTAAAGAATGATATCGTTGTTTTATTGCATTAAATCATATTAGTTGATTGAAAAAACACAATTGTTCGAAACAATTTGTTTCGATGAAATAATATTTTCTTTGATTGTTATTAAATATCATTCAATGAAATAAAACATTAACATTTCAAGCATTTTTAGTGAAATAAATTTTTTAAAGAGAGTTCCTAAATTGGGAATTGTATTCAAATAAGAGGCTTTAAAATGAAAATAAATTAGGTATTATTTTGATAATATAATTATTAATTAAGAAGACAAAAAAAATATAAAGAAAGTTAGATTTTTAGTTAGATTAGTTACATTTCTTTAGCCATTTTTTAGACCATTTGCTGACTAAGATTTTTATTAGCATATATTATTGGATTATAATGCAGCGTGTGTATGTGTATGTGTATGTGTGTGTTAAATAAAATGATTTATTAAAATAATGAAATTGTCTGAATTAAATAATAAAATGGCTTAGGTCAACAAAATATTTTTTTCATGTAAAAATATTTATTATTTGAAAAGTCAAACAATTATGTTTGTTAATTCAAACAATGAATTGGTTGGCTTACTCTAAATAATAAATTTGTTTGAATTATAAAAAAGTTTATTAAATCTAAAGAAATATTACCGTTGGAGTGAAATAATAATTATATTCGCAAAAGAAATAATGAGAACTTTGTATATATCATTGAACATTCGAAACGATTGGCAAATTAAATTTATACGCAACTAGGCCTTTCGTTCTTTGATAATATTTAAATATTGCGGTTTATGTTATAGAGAGAAAGTCCGCGAAGAAAAAATGGCAGCCACTCTCGATGAAAGGACATCGAAGAGAGTGAAGAAGATCGAGCGGCGAAAGAAGGCGTGATATCGCGAAGGATAATATTTAAGGATTATTCCGCCTCAAACGCCAGCTATTCCGATCCATTAATATCGCTCAGCCGGCAAATTGGATTAAAGGGAATCCATTTAAAGGGATATTAGAGGACCGTATCGCGGAGGGCCGGCCCTCCGTGATTTCTTTCTCACTTCGAGGACAGACTGCGAGATAAATCGAGTTCTTCGAAGATGACATTCGTGATTGAATGCTAATGACTCTTTTATTCAACTCTCAATACAATCGCTTGTTTCCACAATGTTTATTACTGTAATCTTTAAACATCATATTATCGTAATTTTATATCAGAATTAATATCTACCTTTTTCATTTGACGAGAAGAGAAGAACCGTGGTATCTCGTTAATAAAATATATTCGAGTATCGAGTATATCGATTACAATTACATACAAAATAATGTAGAATTGTTATTACAAGTCTGTCTCTCGCGAGCCTCGCGGCGATTACAAACGACAATCGTGCGCATGTATCTTCATAATCGTGTTTCGTTCGTTAAACTCGGTATCCCTTGTAATCGATAGCACGAGGGGAAAATTTCTCACCTGAGGGTGACGACGGGTAGCGCCCAATCACCATTAATTTCCAGGAAAGAAATAATATTTTATCGCGGAAGCGTAGAAATTGACACTAGGTATATCGGTTGATATTAATAACCGTCGCGCCGATAATAACTGTCGCGAAAATTAAATCAAATTCCAAACATGCTTGCTCGCGGCGCGGGCGAGAGAGAGGAGGACCGGGGGGGGGGGGGGTTGGAGCCGGGACGGGGATCGAACTTCCTATTCCAGGGACGACAACGTCCTAGGTCGGGGTTAATTAGCAGCGCGGCACGCCGCGATTAGCCGGACGCGATCGATCCGGAACTGCGTGACGGTTCCATTAGCACACCCGGTATGCAAGTCCAGTCGGACGCGGATACGTAAGGTATTCGCTATTAACGGGAGATACGAGCGAATTCCGGGTGATACTGCAGCTCCAAACTCCATTTACCGCTTCTTGCCCGCGTATGCGATCATCGCCGTGATACAATAAATTCAGCGAACGCGAATCTGTCCGATGCCAGAACCCGTGTTTAGCTTCGAAATTAACAAAATCACACCGTCCGAATCGGCAACGTACCTCTCACGCCGTATTTCCTCTAATTTTTTGAAATAAACGAATTGTGAATTTTTCCAATTGAGTTGATTACATATCGTAAATTTACATTTTATTATACATTGTAAATTTACATAAATGTATCAAAAAAAAAAAAAAAAAAAAAAAAAACAATTTTGCTGAAACACCTAAAAATTTGACGATAATTCGATTGAAAAAAATTCCTTCAAAATTATTATGTAAGTCGCTTAAACACGATAGTAACAATTTTGCAAAAATTTTTTTATATTCCAATAGCCAATTTAAATGTGAAACTGTTCTTAGCCTTTAATAGTGACGCTCTCGAGTCTTGATTGCGGTTTGTGAATTTCACGGCGCTCGCGAGCGATGATTGCGCACGTATAATCGAAAGACGTGCCATTCACCATGATCAACGTTTCTCTTAAGAGACAGCGTGACGGGAACATACGAAGTACAAGATCTTGGTCTCTGAGGAGCCACTTACTCTAAATATTCCCGTCACGCTATCTGTTAGAGCACTTCACTTCGTTACACGATATCATCGTGATAATGACGACAATTATTATAACATTTCTTGTATCGGTTTCGAACGCATATACCGCGCTTTATCGATAACATCGACACGAAACGTCGATTTATATTTCCCGTTCTTTCTGTCCCGCCCCTCCCTCCTCCGCCGTCGCTCTTCTTTCATTTGTGGTTCAACATTGCGGATCGCGCGTCCGAAGTGGAGTTGATTATGTTACACCGGTTACATTATCGCGCGATAGCGGCAAGTCGTCGTATACACGTGGCGTTTTATCAATCCCAATAAAAGCATAGCTCGCGTTTCGCCGCGATAAGGCCGTTATTTTTTTTTTTTTTTGCGGGATATTTTTCACGACGCTGTTATGCCCCGCGAAGGATTTCCCATGTCAGTCGGCCGCAGACGAGAGGGGTCGTGCTCTATCTCTCACGCGCATAATTCAACCCCTCCCTCTTTCCCTCTCGCGTTTATTATGCGTTTTATTTATGCGCATTACGCGACCGACGTGACGCAAAGCGATGGGACGCGACGCGACGCGACGCGATGCCGGGCGGCGCACCGAACGTTTTTATGCAAAACGGAGTCATTTTTGCGTCGCGCACGACTCTCTCGATCGCGTTATATTCGCGAAAAATAACTTCCGCCGCTCTCTTTTTTCCCTTCCCGCGCGGTGAGATTTTCGCCGCGATGCAAATTTATAGTCACGGAGAACGCGGGCGGAATATATTAAACTGGTTGGACTTTTTACGCAACGCTTGACGATGTTAAATATGCGATATTAAAAATATGTACAAAGCGTCCTGAAAGTATCATCCCCTTAACTGGAATGGATTAAGAAAATTAGCGTCACTCGGCGTATTTCGTGCGCTGTAACAAATAATCATTATTTTATAATTAAGAATCTACAATGTTAGACAATCTTAACATTGCGAAAAAAGAAAATAATTTAAACGTATTTGTATTAGAAATGCCTTGTTATTGATATTTTTCATATTAATAAATTAAATATAATAAGTATTTAAAGTACAAATGTTTTTTTCTCAAAGTACCCGGCATTATTGTTATCGCACAAACAATACAGCTCGCGATAGCGAACATTTCGTATGCGTTTACACACCCCCTTTCTACCTGTCCTCCCCTTTCCCCTGACCTCCGCAAAGTGTAAAACAAACGACGGGGCGAGTGACAGTCGCGAGTGCGGCTCGCGTAACTCGATACTCTCGCGATATATATTCGACCCTTCGAGAGGAAATCGATATTAAAGAGCGACTGGCCGAAAGGGGAAATGATGATCAGCAGGGGAGGAAAAGGGGGTAAAGAGATGGCGCGAAATTGAAATCGCGAAGCCTCGCAGGTTTAAACTGCAGGGGTAAAAAGAGACGACGGGAGCGAGTTGGAGCGTAGAAGGGAAGGGAAAAGAAGAGGGAGAGAGGAAGACAGAGGGGAAAACGGGTGGACATGTGCCGGCGGGAAAATTGAGCGTTTCACCTGCACAGATTCCATAATTAAAATCAGTCGGTACCCTCGCTTGTCATTGTCCGCCCCACACTGGGCATTCATCCCTTCCCGCCCACCCTTTTCCATGTGGCCTGCTCCTCCTCCTACACCTCCACCTCCTGCACCCAGGATCACTGTCACCCTTCTGTCCACGTTCGACGTCTCTCGCGCATTTTTGCGCTATTTAACGAGAAAACTTTTCAAATCACATTCGCTAACCCCATCCCTCCCTCGCGATCGTCGACCATCGTCGCGTTTCCCGCCCTCGGTCACCTGACACTCGTCCATCATCCCTCGCGACAAAATCCGCGATCTGCAAACCCGCGGGACGTGGCTTAACTATAAGCGACAGTTATCACGAGTAATCTCGTGTTTATTTACAATCGCTTGATCGTACATTATTTAATTATTTATCATGTCGTACATTTAGAATGCAAACGAGTTTTCTAAATAATCGTCATCCTAAAATTCCGTCCATTTCTAGCGCTTTAACATACGCAAAGGGAACTATACTCGAAAAGACGTCTCGCGCATCCTTCGATCGACTGGAAATGCGGAACTCCTGGTATTTAAGTGGCGTCTTTAGGAGACAGGCAGAATTGGAGAAAGGATGCAGAGGATGAAGAGGATAGGGAGAGAGGAGGAGGAACCAAGTTCCTTGCAGGATTGAGCCCTCAAAGTGGCTCGACGACTCGTTATAAATTGTCGCAGAGTCGGCTCCTGAGAGGGTGCCGTGTATATGGCGCGGGAGTATGAGTTGCGAGATCTGGGTATAAGTTCGACAATCGGCGAGTTCCTTCCAGTGGAACAAATTAATTCCGCAGAGAACAAAGACGACTCGGAGTAAATTCGCCGTTTTTAGCTGGCAAACCGCGTTTTGATAACGCTGCCGGAGTTTGATTGGCTCATTAAGGAGGGCTGGGCTGAGATTCCACTCGAAAATTCATCCGAGTTCAAATTATTTGAAAAACATGTTTCAAAGTTAAAAGAAAATGTTAAAAAAATTTAATTATCCAAAAATCGTAAGTGAAAAGTTGTCTCAGAAATTAATAGTCATTAAAATTACAAAATATGTAAAATATTTGTAAAATTATTAATTACTGAAAAATATAAATCAACAATTTTTTTCAGAAGGTATTAATATTTTTCTTTAAATAAAGGAGTTGTTAAATAATAGATATAGTAGAAGTCTTTTTGAATATCATTTTTATATCAGACAGAAATCAAATAGTTAACAGCGAGAAATTAAAGACATCGTCTAATGACATCGAGGGAAAGTCGGATGCAATACATCCCTCTGAAGAGAGGACCGAGGAGCTCTTCATCTTAATTCCTAACATTTCTTTCACCTCGTCCTCCCCTCTTTCCCCACCTTTTCGTCATTTGGAGAAATCTCCCCTTTGTCTCGTCTTCCGCAGCTCGTCAAAAATTAATTCCTAATCGAGTTAGCTCTCTTTCTCGGCGCGGAACTCGTTAAAGGAAGTTGCGCCATCCTTTGTACCACGCTCAACTCCACGAGCATGTTCCTCTTCTTGCCTCCGAACCACCACTCAGCCTCCATCCGGTTCGCAGCCCTAATCGCGTCGAGATAAAAAAGTTCGCGAGCCACCACCGCTGAAGAAATTATCGCGGTTCTGTTTGTCCGAACTTTTCCATAAAGCGTTCCATAAAGTTGCCGGCAGCGGATTGGCGTCGTGAGCTTATCCCCCTTCGTGAGAAGTTTCGATATTCAGTCTCGATATTTGCGGTACCCTCAAAGTATCGAATGTGATAATAACATAATTTATATCGACGATCTTATCGCTGGTAGAGCCGAATTCTTCCAGAATAGTCTGGAAAAACGATATTATGTCACGCGCTATACGTGTTCATATAATAATTCCAAGCCGAAGTTTGTAAAGTTACACGGAGAGAACAGTTTTGCTGGTAAATCTAAAAGTTGACCAGATACAGGATCTGAAAATAATTTTGTTGGAGTATAAAAATTATTATAGAACGCTTAAACATGATAATAATTCTGCAAAAATTTTTTATCTTCAATCAATTAATTTGAATATATAATTTTATATATATAATTTATATAATTTTAAAGATCCAATAAAATTATTATCTATATTAGGGTTATCAATTGAGGTTGAAATAAGCCAGCAAAAGTGTTCTTTCTGTATATACAGGAAAAATCGAAGGAAACAGAAATATAAAAATGTAGGAAGAAAAGAGAAAATTAATAATGAAATTACTTCGGGGGCTTCGTGGCATCGGCTGGCACGAATGCCAGTCGATTTTCATCTGCCGGAAATGACGAGAGCTGCCTTTCGCGGAAGCATCTCGCATTCATTCTAGACGGGAGTAATACTGTTACATCAAAGACCTGCGCGAAACTTTTAAGTCACTTTTGATGTAAAGCCGACTGTGCCGCTGCGCAAACTGCTTTCCGAGTACTATTTTCCTCGGCGCTCCTTAAACAAATTCCCAGCCAACGAGGATCGCTGGCTCGGCGCGGGAAACTCTCGGAAAATCGCTCGATATATTGCTGCCCTGCGATTTACAAATATTACGGTTAGCTATAATTGCTAAAAAACGATCGTTATTATTAATAACTCTTTTATTTTAAAGAGAATATTTGTCCTGAATTATTTGTTGGATCGTCCGGAATTATTTGCGGAATATTTGTTCCGGGCTACTCGGAATTATTTGTCCTGTAAAATATTATCAATGTATGCTCTTTCATATTCAACAATTTTCTAGATGTTCTACACTTGAAAAATTTTAAATATTAATTCCTTTAACCAATCCCGCAGAATTAAATATTTTTCAAATTTTTTTTCGTTCAATTTTAAATTATATTTCTCGAATAACTTGAATTTAATAAAATTTCATACAAAATCTTTCAATTTCTCTTCAGATTTCACAAAAAAGATATTTTTTAATTATTACAAAATATTATCAATTATTGATAAAATCATTGTTTTTTGCATGTAAAAATGTCAAAAGATATACAAAATGTCGAAAGATATATAAAGATATCTTCATCATCAAATTTCCTTTTCCATCCCCAAGAACACCAGGGGCGATATATCCCATAAGCGACTCATACGACTATCGCACGCAAGCTATCCGTTTCAGGGTCAGCGGGTTAATCCCCAAAGGTGATTGATCTGACCCGGCCACGAAAGGCCGCGAAGGTGCGAAAGGTAGAAAGAGGAGTAAACACGTTATAGGGCCAACGCGGCGCACAGGGTAGAAATATAATACGGAGTATCCCTGAATCGACATCAAAAATATGCGCTCAACGATCAAAATTTTATTCTTACACATCAAATTATCTAATTAAAAAATAATAAAAAATTAAAAAACGGAAATTTGTATCTTGTTGCCGAGTACAAAATTACACAATATTAAAATTTGATATCTGTGGTTATATTCCAGATTTAATATCGCCAATTCGAAAATGTTTGATATTATTAATCACTGTCTGATTAAACAACAGCGTATGAAATCCTAAATATATCATTAACCCGTTAATATTTCTGTTTAAAATAAATTAATTGCGCTGCAATGGTGGAAAAAGAAGAAGACGAGTAAGGAGGAGGGGCAAAAGCTTGCAATGCTAACGAGCTGGCAATTCGATCCTGCAACAGGACCCAAGAGGCTAACGCGAACTTCTCCATCCTCTCTTCCCATTCTTTGTGCACCTGTCTTCTTTCCACCCGCGAGTCAAACCCGTCCGTTTCCATCTCTCTTTTCGAGATGCACACTCCATTTAATTCACTCACCGTGAAGAGCCTTCAGGTACGCCTTGCCTGCGTTGATCAGCTGCCTGGCGCCAGGATTGAACTTGTCCAGGATATTCTGAAAAAAAAAAACAAGAAAAATATACCCTCCATGAACCGCATTGAACGCAAGCTGAAATATATCGAAGCTTGAAAGTAAAGAAACTTTATCTTTTATTGCATGGACTATCTTTGCTCCGCTTAAACAATTACTTATAAATATCTTACGGGATAAATCTAAGGTAGAGGCAGGAATGCGCATTCTATATATAAATGAAGATAAAAAAAGAATCCACCGGTAAAGACCGGTTCTTTCGATTTTCCGTTATTATCTACCTTGACTCGTTTAACATCAAGTATGTTGTAATATCAGACACGTAATCGTGTTTTAAGCTTAGAACTCTCATCCTTTATCGTTTCGATTCCTACTTTAAGTACATAAATACTTGTTTCAATAAACAGCTACTATCTCGATACGAAACGATTTTCGAAACGTTAATCATGGTTAATTGACTGTGTAAACCGATAATCGCTGATAAAAATAAACGAGGTCCAATAACATAGGATTTGACTCTCCATGACAATCTGTATATATATGCCGTACACACACACACACACACACACACACACACACACACACACACACACACACACACACACACAAAACATTATATCGAAAACATCGTGTGTTCTTTAATTGATTTTTCCACGAAATCTTGAAAGTATTTATCGTAAGTCTGATTATTATCATCAGACAAATACGTGCACGGAATGCGTTGTTACTTAAACTCTAAATTAATCAGACAATCTGATAGCATGTTGTGTTACATTCTCTATCTTAAAATGTAATAGAAATGCTTCAACAAACGCTTCTAACGCTAAGAATGCTACGTTGCATTAGAGAATGCATGAATTATTTGTCGACGGATAATTGACGATAATAATGCAAATTGATGATGAGAAATGTAGTTAGAACTGATATGCTCGGCTTTATCAACATGAATAGTTATAATGGATTTTATTGCAATAGTAAATGCAGAAATTGTTTAGCAAACAACCGACTAGTACAAATTGGCTATCAAACTTCAGTCGTTGTAGGTTCACGAAACTTGAAACTATCGGGATGCAAAATCCAAGAATTCAATCCCAGAATTCAAAAGTTGAAGATTAAAATATTTGGTTTAAAAGTCAAAAGTTAAAATTCATTTATATATTGAAACACCTTAAATTACCATTTAAAAATTTTTGCTTTCTGAACATTTCTGAAATTAAAATAGAAAAATTTGAAAATCTATTTCAAATTAAAATCAACAAAATTTCTTGCAAGAACATTGAAGTCTAAAGTCTTGAGTGCTAAAGATTTAAAATTGAAACGATATTAAATGTTAGATATCTCCAAATATTTATGTTTTTTAATTCGCGAAAATTTCTAATGCCGCATACGTGTTGAAAATGCAAATTCTGAAATTTCGATCAACTCAACTTCGAATTAAAATCAACAGCTTCTTACAAAAACGTCGAAGTCTAAAATCTCAACTGTTAAATATTTAAGATCAAAACAATATTAAATATTACCTCCAAATATTTGCGTTCTCCAATTCGCGAGAATTTCTAGCGTTGCCTACAACGAAAGCGTCTCGAAAATGCAAATCCTGAAATTTCGATTAACTCGACTTCGAATTAAGATCAATGTTTTCCTAAAACATGCAGAAGCGCCCCGGGGGATCGTCCGTCGATCCCCCGGGGCGGTTTCCGCCGTGCCACCGGCGTCACGGGAGAGTCGGGGCGTCGTTCCGGAAGCGGGATCTAGTTTGAGGTTTCCTTCCCTTTCGGCATCGTGTCGCCGTCGAAGTTAAGGTGGCACTCACGAGGCGTAACTCCGCTGATGCGGTTACGATGTATCGATCCCCACGGTAAGAGCGTGACGGCTAAATTAAACTCGACTCACACCCCGACCTTCACATTGCCTCCGGGTTTCCGGGCGGCGGGGCATCACGAGAGGCGGGGGGAGGGGAAGAGGAAGGGGAGACGGAAAAGCCGTCGCGTCAGGTGCGTCGGAAGGTAACGGCGCAGATTCGATGGCGTGCCAATTATTTCCTGCGTTTTCCGCGCTCGAAAATCCACCGGTCTCCCGCTCTTCGAAAGCCAATGGTATTCTTCCGACTCGCCGCTTCATTAACGGCTGGCGAAAACAATTTGCCGAATCGCACGCGAACACGTCCGCTGGTGTAATTCACGTCCGTCCGCGCCTGGCTTAATTGCACGCTTCTCGATCTTCATTAAAACGCGCGGATGATAGCGATGCGAACGATACGAGCGGTACAACGATTGTTATTTAAATGTTCGACAACGATAGCATCGTATTAACGACTGGCAGATGATGCTACCGCCAGGTAGTTAGGTTAGGAGATAAGCCTCTCTACATTTTCGTGGCACGTCGCCGGCCACATTCTTACGCAACCTCTCGGGATGGACGTCGGGACGCCGCGGGGCAAAGTCGCCGGTTGCCGTGAAAGAATGTATACACAGGGTGAACGAACGATAGAGAATCGACCGTACCTCCTCTTCGTATACATCGCGAGATGAATATCTCGCTGAATATGAACACGTATGTACGTAAGGAGATTGGTGAGACCCATTAAGACGCGTGCCGCTAGTCAGCGATGCGTTACGTAACGTTGCGGATAAAGGCTGGAATTTTCACTGCTAATTTTCTTCGATGATCTTATCCAAATTCTCGCGCGTTTGTCGCATTTATCTCTCTCTCTCTCTCTCTCTCTCTCTCTCTCTCTCTCTCTCTCTCTCTCTCTCTCTCTCTCTCTCTCTCTCTCTCTCTCTCTCTCTCTCTCTCTCTCTCTCTCCCCCCTCTCTCTCTCTCTCTCTCTCTCGTCTTTTCCCATAAGAAGTGATATTGTATGCTTCTTCACTTCGATTTATTAATACCGTTTGCATTATTATTTTATTCGCATTATTCGCGTTTGCGCTATTTATTTTATTTATGTCGTTCATTCGCCGTCGCCGGCACGTCGCGTCGGCCGCGTCGTTCATTTATTTCACTTCCGATATTTACGGCAATCGCCATTCATTATTTTATCGCGAAAATTCCCGGTCTCTAACACGGCTTATGACTCCAAGTGCGCGCCATAAATCGCGCCGGCTCGATCTGCTTTTTCGAGATTTACGGCAAAGTAAAAAGTGTCGTCACCGCGCGACGGGGGACCGAAAGTCCGTGCCTGTGATCGATAAGGCCGCGGTAAATTTAGTCAGCCGATTCCGTTACAGTCCGCATAACTGGGCACAGCGAGCGAAATGGACGCGCGGCTCCTCTCTAACATCTCTTATTGGCAGACGGCCACTCCGAGGCGAGCAGGAAGAAGGCAAAGAGAAAAGAGAGAAACAAAACATGGGAAGAACGAGAAAGAAAGAGAGAAAGAGAGAGAGAGAGAGAGAGAGAGAGAGACGAAGGAAAGAACCGGAGATGAAGTCAAAGCCGATGAATGTCGACTAACGGGATAACATTGCATGAATTTCGCGTGTGCGTGGCAGCGAGCGAACATCCGCGTGCGGATTCCTCCCCGTCTTGCTTTGATGGCCACTCCTACTTGGTCGACAAAAATTCCATTTTCCGCTCTGTACAAGATATTCCACGATGTGGCGCGGTTTCCGCTTCAAAAACAGACTTCTTGAACGAATTCATTTGTGATCAATTTTTCTCGGAAGATTTTATTCGCTAGGTATCTTTCTCTCGCCTTGGAGATCATTAGAAGGCCGCAGAAAATTTCTTGAATTTCTTGTCGATTACCGAGCAAGGATTTCACGTTTACGAACGTACAAACGCGTGCTATTATTATTATTAATGATTCAACCGTGATAGCGATTGCGCAATTTGTAATTAATCAATTGCGCAAGAAATGATCGCGCGCGGCGCATACAGCGGCTCGATACAGCGGCTTAATAGCCGTTTCCATCATCATTCGGAGGAAGGGGAGGGGCCGAGGGAAGACAGCAGAGGAGAAGGAGCGAGAAGGAGACAGAGCGGTAGGTTCGCCGGACGACCTGGTGACCTCCTGAGCGTAGATTTACCGGTGGATGGTCTCGCTCGAGGATCCTCTCGAAGGAGCGAATCCTGCGGTCGTAATTCACCGCGGTTACCGTTAAACGGGGAAAGAGCCTAACTGCCAGCGAGAGAGAAAGAGAGAAAGAGGGAGAAGGAGAGAAAGAGAGAGAGAATAACGTTGCCGCAGTGAAGGTACAAAAATGCAGTCCGCTTCTTGGCCAGGAGAGTGAAAATGGCCGCAGCGCCTCTCGACCGCAGCGATTCGTTCGCGACATAATAGCGGACTCTCCTGTTCCCGGCGTTTTCTCGTACACAACCGCAGCCGTAAGGCCAAGACACCGCGGTTTCCGTGACGAAGCGCGTTCCCAACACACGTTTCTCCGTAATGGATTCCTCGAGTCTTGCATATGAGAGTCAGCTCGCAACTGCCGGTCTTCGTGACTCTCTAGAAATTCAAAGAATCTCAAAAAAGAAAAAAAAAAACAGTTATTCATACGAATAATCATACGTTCGTTATTAACCCGTGTTCTTATCGGTTAGCCCGCTAAATAGAACGGAAGCACGTTCCGCTTTGATACAGAATGCACTTTTTCTCTCGACTCGATAATTCTCTCGCGAGAGAGAGAGATAATTATCTGTTTCAGAACTTGTGCCGCGCCCCGTGCGTCGGCAGGCCTCGCTTATAATTTGTAGAACTCGCGTGTATATATGCATGTGTACGTATGAAGAGAGAGAGAGAGAGAGAGAGAGAGGGGAAATCGGGTTACGAGGCCTAGATCAATATAATCAGTTGATTAATTAGTTGCGTAGGAAGAAAAAGTGTATATGTTGAGTGATTTCTAATAAAAGAGAACCAGAAGACAAGGCAAGAGAGAGAAACAGACAGAAAAAGAGAGAGAGAGAGAGAGAGAGAGAGAGAGAGAAAGAGAGACAGAGAAGGAGGAAGGGAGAAAGAAGGAAGTCGTGCGTATTCACCTGGAACGACCTGTAGGAGGTGGAAACGATAGCAGCCGATATACCGTTAGCACCAAGGAAAACCGACATGTCAAACCGGTCGAATTTTTGGCGCGCGTGATTGCCTGCGCCGCGCCGTTTCGCAATCTTATGCAAACGCAATCTCGCGTGTGCGTACAACGGCGTGTGGTGCAACGAAGGTCAATGCGCCCATTCCGATATCGTCGTTTCTCGATTCTCTTTGCTCGCCAATTATTTTTCCTCTCTCCACGGGGAAGCAACGCGCGGGGTGTCCCGACATGCGGCGCGTCCCCTTTCCTTATCTAAAGTTGGTTTGCTCGGAAATATCCCTCGGAACTCCATCAAGCGTATATAATTTATGTAAAGCAATCATTATATATAAGCAATCATATATATATATATATATATATAATTATTATATATATATATATATATAATGATTATATATATATATATATGATTTTATATATATATAAAACGAGCGTGCTCTCTTCTGCAGCATGTCAGAAATTTCCCTCCGCCATTAAGAATATTCCAACCACGTTTTGCTGATAATAAATTTTATAAAGGCAAAGTTTTAATATAACAAGCGGTTACAGCTTGTACATTTCTATCTTGGCTTCCCGGGAAATTTTCTCGATATACGCTGATATTTTTTGTAAAGTACGACTGTGAATTTCGCTAAAATTTCAACCTTTAGCCGCGAGGACATCAATCAACCGAAATGAGATTTTCCCCAGGACGGAATTGGATTCTACCCCCGAGCAAAACAGATGTAATCCTTACGTATTCACGTTCTCCACGGACCCTTAATTACTCATTAAGAACGTCATCCGCAAGCAGCGCCTTTATAATTGCACATACGTTACCGACAGACGACGTCATTTAATCGTTTCATTGCGGGACGAAACGAAAGCTCTCTTCGCCACTTCCTACATCTCCATCTCCCCGAAGGGCCCTGACAAATTAGAGATACTCGCGGGCTTTAATGAGTTTTGGTCCTAATTAAGCCCGAGGACTCGGGCGAGCGTCAATACGTAAAGTTAACTGAATGGCATGCACGAATAATCCGGGCGAACGCGATAACGCGTAATTATCATTAATTGGCTCTTCCGCGGATAATCGCGTTAGCTGCTGTAACTGATGGAACAAAGGCCCGAAAAAAAATTTTTCATCGAGGCGACGCGATGCGAGACTCCCGACTCTCCCGAAAGCCACCGATATTTGTAGAAAAAGAGGAAGAAAAAAAGCTCTTGGCGACTGATTCCGCGTAAGTTGTCTCCCATGGCGACGCGAGAGGAAATTCCTTCGCTTATTAGCTTTATAAGCATGGAAGCTCCTTAAGAGCCTGGTCTCCCCTGGGACCCTCGCAGTCTCCGGGAACTTTGATTTCAGAACTTCGAATTTTCATGCGCATTTACACGAACGGAAGTCGACACGGCGAAAATTCATTCGGGAAAAGTAGAAAAACTCCGGGCGGGCCACTTGGAGCGAATCGAGCGAAAAGTTCCCCCGACAAAGTTGCCCTCTTCATTCCCGACAATGGACGGAAGAAACAGAGAAAAGAAACAGGAAGCCCTCTTGAAAAAAAAAAAGTCCGCGGAGATTTACGCGAGCAGCGGGAAAGCTCGGGGAAAAGCCTCGCTTGACGATCGGGAAATTGAGTTTCCCGGAGAGATCTTACTTCCCCCGCTCCTCTCGTGTTTCCTTCTCTCCCTGCATCCCGTCTCTCCCCTCCTCCCTTCCCCCCGAAACTCTCTTCATTTATTTATCTCCTGCAAGGGATGCGCGAGCACGTATGCGATCGAAATGAAATTTTCAATAAATAAATAGCGCGCGCCCAAAAATTCACGGAGATAAATGCGTGCATCGGCAGCGACGTGCCCGGTTTTCCGATGAGATAGCCTGAAAATTGCATCATCCAACGCCCGGAGCATCCCCAACGAGCCGACATTATAGCACTTACGAATTTAACGACCTGGGAACGACTGCACCGCGGTCGTGCGAAACTTCACAAGTATCAAAAAGTTCGCGCATTCGCCAAGTTTCGAGCGTCCAAGTTCCGGGCGCGTGTTCGCGGCTATAAAAATTCAAAATCCAAGGTGCAAGTTGTTCGAGGTGAGAATATGAGGACATACGGGGAAAATCCGTTTACGATTTCGCGCGTTTTCCGAAAATCGTCATCGGGCCGCGCATTTCGCAAGGACGTCCAAGGAACGATAAAGAGATATCGCTGATAAGATTCGATAAGGTAAATTCAGATAAAATTGAAAGACACCGAATGAGATTCGGCTCGACAATAAGAGCTCCGGGAACTCGAGCCGATTCGGATTTGGCGGCGTAACGCGATCGTAAAAATGGATCCGCGAAATTGCACGTTCGGAGGAGGATCTAAAAATCCCGAGGATTCGAGAGATACTCGAGGCCGCGCGAGATCCCGGGGCTCGTCAGTATTACAAGAGCAAATAGAAAGGAGCACGATAATTTCCCGCTCGTGCTGGTGCTCACGCCGCGTTGCACCGGGACTGGTTGTGCAACTGCAGCACGAAGCACAACCGCGCCGGTGTACGCCATTGCGTTGCAGAAGGTCGTAGGTGGTCCCAGGTGGGTCAGTCGACCAACTGGTTTCCAGCGGTTTCGCGGAAACTACCTGGAAGACCATGTGCTTTCCTGACAGAATAAGTGCAACGCAATCAGCTCTTCTCCTTATCGCGGGCGGGGGAGAGGGGCGGGGGGGAGGTGGCCGCAACGACGGAACGAGATATTCGAGTCTCTCAAGTGTGATTCTCATCGAGTCCCGGTCTTATTTAACAAATTCTTAATTAACTTGCCGAGAGACCGATTTCCAGACCAAACCGTCAGTTAAGATTAATCAGAGAACTTCGATAATTTTTTTACTTTTTTTTTTTCAAGGAAATATCGAAGATTTAATTAATTCTCCTTTCTCGAAATTGGATCGAATTAATTGTCAGTATCGAGCATTTGCGTATCCCAGAGACTCGTCTAAATGCAAACGCGGAATCTTCAGCAGTTGCATTTTCAACAGTTCGATGTTGAAAATACTCGAGATTGGAAATGTGCGAGGGAAACTATTGACTTGGCAAGAAACGATACGAAATTGTAAAGAGCGGAATGCGAAAGATCGCGCCGAACGACGAGAAAGTCGCTTTCGCTCGGCCACTCGAGAGGAGATCGGCCACTTCTCGTGGTGAATTGCGATTAAAACGGGGCCCGAGCCAGGGCCGTACTTTCTACGTTACGGTCCTACTATCGTACACCGTACACCGTACACCTGGCATAAAGCCAAGAAACTTCAAAGATGTAACTTTCAATCGAACAGCTATTATATTTAACTCTCTTAACTTCACTTCTTAAAATCGTAAAAATACAAAACACTGAAAATTAAAAATTATGGAGAAAATAATTTTGCTGACAAATTTAAAAATTTGATCAAATACAAATCTGAAAATAATTTTGTTGGATTATTAAAATTATTACGTAGGATATTTAAATGATAATAATAAAAATCTGCAAAAATTTTTTATCTTCTAACAAACAATTTGAATGTCATATATAATAATTTTAAAGGCCCGTTAAAATTACTTTTAGATCTTTATATCGGGCCAAATTTTTAGATTTGCCAGCAAAAGTGTTCTTTTGTATAATATCTATCTGTATATTATGTATTATGTTCTTTCCATGCAAGGATCAAATACTTTAAAGATCTAATACAGGATTTCATACTTAATTAATTAGTTTGACTGAGAAATGCAAAGATCAAAACTGTTTGGAGTGTCTCAGAATGTCTATTTCTCACAAAAAAAAGAAAAGAAATAGAAAAAAATAGAAACTTGTTTCGAAATTAAATTTTTGGAAAATTGAATAGCTGTAATATTCCTGAAGGCTTAAGAACCTACGTTAAAAGTGCTGCAAATATCTCAGGATCGTTTGAAGACCTTTTAATGATCACGGACCCGAGCTCTAAAAATCAACAATAAACATCGGAATTTCCGATAAACCGTGGGATTCTGCATTTCATAGATCCGAGAATCCATGAATCCGAGAATTCAGGCATGTAAATGCCGCCTTTAAGATCGCTCGAAATGTTTCAGGACTTAGGAAATCAATCGGAATGCCAGAGTTGAAACGAGGGGAACGCGATCGGCCGGGAGGCAATATCGCCGGATTGGAAACTGCTGTTAGCCATCGTGAACGAAGTCGGTTACGTCCGATTTGTTGCGGGGTGAACGATCTCGTTACAGCTTTATGCCCGATTACAAACCGCGGCTACAGAGAGGAAGAGGAGAATGGGGAGGGAGGAGGAGGAGGGAGGGGGGAGGAGGTGGCAGGGAAGTATCGCCGTCGCGTGAAAGCAGCCACGGACGTCTTTAATTATTAACTTTCTACGCGTTATTATCACGGAAAAGCCGTGGACGCGAGCATCGGATTGCGAAACGCGATCCCACCGGGCACAACAACGCGTCTCATTCCTGTTTAGAAAATGCCTTTGCTAATATAACTTCTTCCCCGACGCTACTTAATACATAACAGCGTAGCGATAGATGCAGTTTTGTCGAGATCTCAGATCGGACAAGTCGAGCTAAATTAAATGCGAGCCCGAGACCGGATGACTGAGAGAGAGAGAGCGGGATGAATGATTTCAAGTTGAAAAATTCACTCTCTGATTCATACCCAGTCACTTTGATTTTACCTCGATCAACCTTCCCGATCGTCCGTGAACAGTTACTCTCATGCCCGATCGTTACGCTTTTTTCAATCTGAGACGCGAGGTTTTACTATCTCGATTATCCGCCATTCTTCCTTTCACCGACCGTTGCTACAGTTATAGTTATGGAGTTTATAATTTTGCAGCATCGAGCTAAGAGCGATTCATCGCTCGCGAGTGAAAATATATTATGAAATATTACGAAATATTTTCAAGTGATATCCAAAGGTGAAACGTACGCTTTTCTCGTTGCGCTAACTTTTTATAGACTCGGTATATAATTAATTTACTCTATCGTACATTCATTAACATATCATTGATTAACGTAGTAATAATAATATTTAATAATGATAATTTTATTAGTTCAACGCGGAATGTTAATATTTAATTGACCTCCATATTATTTCGATAATGTCGTTAATAATTCACCGCCGGGGATTATCCCGCCGGTGTTTAAATATTAGCGGCCACTATGAAGTTTAAACGTAATTTCGCAAAGGCGGGGCGGCACTTATTTGCGCTTATCCGGAAGACGGATTTCGCCGCCGTATCCGTAAACAGGATGTTTTTTAACTGTCGGAAAGGGATTCCGACTGTCCCGCGGACGATCGTTGTCAGATTTATCGCATTTTCGCTTTCACCGCCTCCGCGGCTTGCGAGAACGCGCGTTTTCACCGTGAAGTTATTACGATCCCGCGAACCGGTCTTTTTACACGCGTGCCAGCTGTTGAAGCGCAATTCTCAGATATTCAATCGTGTGTCTTTCTCGCAGACGCGTCCTTTCAGGGAACTTTCAGGACTGTCCGCACGCACGTAGGAACATGTAAGAGCTGTATAGAATTCGATACATTTAATCATACATAGTTAAATGGATGTAGGGTACCAATTATCTCTTTTAAGAATACATATACTCTTTTCGAAGAAAAACAGCGTCATTCTTACTTTTCATTTATCGAAAATGTATTCTTTTTGAAGAAATTATTATAAAATGTCTATACAAGCTGAGGTCCACTTGATGCTTTAAAGCATTTTTTGATTGGTCAATTTGTAAAATTCTATCTCTTGATTAATTAATCAAATACTTCGAAACATTTATAGCGTTAAATAGACCGCGGCCACAATGATATTCATTTAATTGATCAAATCTTTTTTTGAGTGTGGAAATCAACCAATCAAGCAAATTCAGCAATTAGATGCCAATGGCAGCGCCGGATTGACTCAAATTGCTGTGATTTCCTACACTAGCTTATATCAAAAAGAATATTTCGTGACATATAACATGAATATATAACATTTTCATAAATATGAAATAATTTTAGAATAGTCATAAAATGATATTAATATAAATATATCAATAAAAATTATGTTCCAGAATTTTTTTAATTTTATTAAATATGTACATTTTACGCACGTAAAAAAAAATAATCCCCTCCCTCCCGGATCATCGTCTTTTTTTGAAAGAACGTACTTCTGTACTTTTTTCTTGTGATTCAGAGATGGTAACCCTAAATGGATGCCTCTCATTTTCAGCAAAATTATATTTTCATACACCGCGGTGGAAGGTTGGGAGAACGACTCATAAACGTGTTAAAAAATTCGCGTTGGGAAATTCATGTTTTCACAAAGCACGACCTCGCGAAGGATCTCGACGGAAAAGTCGTAATTCCAGCATTTTTCCTGGCCGTTGCTCGGCGCTTTTCCATTGGCCGGCCACAAAATTACCGAATGCACCGAGGCGAAGGGGGAGGCGGGCACACGTGCGCTTCTGCAGGAATGGATGTTTCCCTGGCTTCAGGAATCCCGTATGAATATTTATGAGCGACCATCTCAACCTAGGCGCGGTGGATGGAATCTACATTCCTCCTCTCAGTCCTCCCCTCCCCCCTCTTTCTTCCCTGTCTTCCCTATCTTCCTCTCTCCCGTTCCCTCATCGCGTAACAAACTTCTTTTCTCTTCTCCTCTCTCCGTACGACTCTCTGTCCAACTTGATCCATCATAAAATCGTAGTATATTTCCCTGTCAAGTGTATCCTTGAATCGAAGTTTCGACAAAGAGGATGAGAGGGGCAATTCCGGAGACTCGAGAGAGACATAATAATTTACATCGGTACGCTGCTATCTGCCGTCGTGTCGAATTTTAATTCGTCTGACAAACTTGACCTTCCTTTATGGCTTCAACCTTTCTCAAGTATAAGTTTGACGGGAGGGAGATATCGGCATCGCGCGAAACTTTTTCTCTTTTTTTTTTTTTTAATCTCCGGTAAAAACAACCGTTTTGTCAACGATATTATCGTTTATCGCGACCGTCTGGTTTACTGTTTATCGTCTATCGACGTCGGCCATTGTTCGTGCACGGATTGTCAATTAATAGTTAACGTTTCGGTATGGCGTAGCGTTCGAATAATGGGACGTTTGTATGACGGATAACGAAGGCTCGGGGAAACGCCGCGTGTGCGCGCCATCCAAACGCCGCGACGTTTCACGGGAATCGATCCCCGGCACACGTCACGGTTTTGAAGTTTCACGGTTTTTATTGCAATATTTACATTCTGATTTCGTCAACGCGGGCATTTTATCTCGCGTCCGATGCAAAATAGCGCGCGAGCGCGAGCGCGGGCGCGGGCGTCGACTCCGCTCCGCTCCGCTTCGCTTCGCGACCGGGGCGAAATATTTACCTTGCAATTCGGACATGTAATAACTCCGGATATTCCGCAGTCCGCGCCGACAGATGCACCGCTCGAGTTCAGTCCGTTTATGCAGTCTGCCCCTTGTTTGATTTCCACCGGAATATTTTACGCCAATGACGCGCCGCCCTCTGCTCCTCGGCACGAGTTTTTCGATAAATCGAGTGAGCCAACGGGTCGAAAAAAAATCGAGGCGCGTATCGCGTATGCGTGTTTTAAAAAATTCACGACTCGGAGGATGGCTGACATTCTATCGGGTTGCATAAAAGATGTCTTATTAATGTAGATCGAAAAATTAACTATACCGGAGCTGGAGATGCTTCTCATTTTTGCATAAATTTTTAAGTATCTTATATGACAGCATTAGAAAATGTATGTATGCCCGAAACAACATTTCATATTTCGTCAAATAATTAGAAAATTTATGTACCAAAAAATAAAGATCTACAAGAAATAAATTTATTTTTCTGTGTTTTCAAGTAATTTTGTCAATTCAGTTTCTTTTTTTTTTTTTTCTAAGGCTGATAGATATCATTTATTTTTTTTCTGAGCTTTTGATTTTACATACATAAAATATTTATATTTTTATAAAAAGGGCACACTTAACAGAAACCAATGTTTAATTTTAAATAAATAAAGCAACATATCATAAATAAATATTAAATAAAGATTACAAAATCTCATTTTATTCAAAGCTTTCATTGCATTTTTATTATACGTATCCACGTTCGATTCGAACGCGCTATTGATAATGTATGACAAATTTCACGACGTGACGCTAAAATAATGATATTGAAATCGATCAGAACGACCGCACCGGATTTCCTCTTTTCCCGAATCGGTCATAAAATTTCGATATTTTTTTCGCGATGAGATCGAAACATGATTAAAGCGCAAATAATTTCATAGTAAATTGCCGGATTTGTTCCCCACATGAATCCCGCACAATTGAGGATTTACAATACTCTCGATGATCGATCGGCCATTACTCTCTTTCCCTTTTTGTTTACTTCGTCTCGAATTATGTGCAATGGTCGTTGTCATAATATTTATCGTAAATCAGAAGTCATTGCGTCTATTCGCCGTAAATCTGGATTTACCCATAGCGACACCAAAATAAATCAAACCCGAGGAAGACGTTTGTAAAAACGTCGTTACGGTCGATGAACCTTTGTCGTTGCTAGCTTTGATTAATGCAAGAAATATTTAAATCACGCACCCATTCTCCGATTACGTTAATGTTTAATGCATGTTTCGAGGTAAACCACGACCATTCCTTAATAAATCGTGATACTCCAAAGCGTCATAAATTTCTGAAAATTATAGATTCATTTTCATAACCGCATAAAGGAGTCACTTGACGTAAATGCCTCCTAATCTTTTTCATAATTTATAAAAGAATTCATAGTTTAAAACAATGACGTAATGCATATTTATAGAAGTGAGAAAAAGTGGCATATAAATTTCTACATATAAATTATGATAATAATATATTACAATTTTTCCTATAACAAGTCATATGATTTTTCTGTATAACATCATTATTATATCAATTTATTATAAAAAAAAGTGTGATAGACTATTATAATGTCAATCTTATTTCGCATTTCAATCTCGTTTTCTCCTTAAATTTTCCCGGTCATAAATCAGACACAAAGAGAGAAAGAGAGACGCAAATCACTTTATTAAAAAAAAAAGGGAGAAAAAGGAAGGAAAGAAACGCAGATATCAGCAATCGCGCGCCGCTTATTGCGCCGAATAGCGCCATATTGCGACATGCTAATGAATTTTTTCCTCCGCCGGCAGGAAAAAAAAAGATTAATTCACTGCGGGTTCTTCCTTATGAAGGAAAGGGAACCAGAATGGGAAAGAGAGATATATATATATATATATATATATATATATTAAAAATTAATCATCTCGACCGTTAAGGACCCGGGGTTGTTCAGGGGCGACAAGTGGTCGTAATGAACGCTCTAATGAACATGCACAACGAGCACGGCCTCGTTAAGCCACGTGGCCCGATCGTTAACACGTGTCCTCCTTTTTAATTGTTACCTAGGACCCAGGGAGAAAAGGGAAAGGGTCATATGGAACCAACATGCCGTGGAAATAGAGTGAAAAACATTTCGTCCCTCGACGCCTTTCAAGCCGAATAATTTCGCGATCCAACGATCAAGATATGGACCTGGTCGACTTGCGGGAAATCCTGTAGGAAAATCCGGAGATGCGTGAACGAAGTTTCTAAATCTTCTGGAACTTTGCCGCGAGATTGCGCGCTAAGGGAAAAGCGCGAAGTTATAGAAGAAAAGCAGAAAAAAAAATAATTGCATGTTAATATTAAGTAACTGCGTAATGCACAAATTTCTATATTAATTTTTACAAAAGTTGCAAAATGTGTTTGAGGAATTCGTCCTTGAAGGAAAACATGATAAAAACGAACGAACTTATTTTTATCATTTAAGATCTCGCTGACACGAGAAGTTCGCCCCTCGTTTTATATATCTTTTATGACAGATATGTAATAACAGTTGCACGCCTAAGAAGATTACGTATGATGAAATTAAACCATTATTGATTTTACAAAATTAATTATATATATATATATCAGCCAAGGAATGCGCGGTTAGAACGACATTCTGTAGCGGCGGACACCCTCCGCGCATCCCGCACCCTCTGCGCACGAAAACCGATGGCACGCGCAAGGGGGGAGAGGAGGGTGCGTGTAGATCGGAAGCCAATTAATATCCATGCTGAGGCACTTCCCCCCCTCTACACTTGCCAGAATAACCCCGCTGAAACATATCTACGCGCATCGTGATATACTCGCGTCATGGGGCTCGCTTGTCAGCGACGGGACCCCATAAACTCCCGGCCGCGCGATAACGGGGTTAACCGGCGGTTACCTCGTTATTTCGATGCGATCTCCGGGAGATCGTAAACGAGGCGTCGTTCCACCGCAACCGGGCACTGCCGCGATAATTATGTCGGACACCCTGAGGGCCTGATTGCGAAGCCAATTTCCTAAAGGATTACCCAAAGGATTACCCTAAAAATGTGGATTACGGGGAGGAGGGCGCGGGAGATTTCAGGCGAGATTCCGATGAAACCGTAAAATTTCAAAAACATCAATTAGATACTTTCGCTCTTCGACGATAATCATATAGGTCGGCATCTATATAGCACTTACATTTCAACGAAAGAAATTTCCATCCTTTCTAATTCGTCTCGAAATTATATTTTCCCGGTCAATCGGGGCATAACTGTCCAATAATTGAAAGCAAGCGCGTCCGATTAATTTGCAATCGGACTCCGGTCGAAAGGATTCGTTACTTACCTTGTAGATCTCGTCTACGAGCCTGGTGAGTTCCTCGGTCTCCATGATGAAAACTCCGTTTTTCCCGGCTTCACGAGATGCTCATATTTTCCCGTCCTCCCGAGACCGGATCTCACGTGGCCGGCCCGCTTTCCCGTGCTCGATCACGATTCGCACGTTTCGATATTATCGCGCTCTTCCTGGAAGGAAAAAAAAACCGAACGTCGAGGATTAGATGGTCACGTAATCCTACGAATGTTCGTTAAAATAAACATACGTGTACAAGACCAATTTAATAAATTCACGATAAAATCTCGGGAATTTCTCTCGATCATATTCCCCATATTAGAGAAATATGTACGTATGAAATATAACGAACGGAAATGGAATTATTTATTATTTTATTTAATTATATTTAATTAGTAGTACCATCGCGGTATATAAATGATACTCGACAGTATCCAAAGTCCATTTCTGAGATCATGAATCTTGAAGCGCGCGGATCTGTGAATTCTTTCGCGGGTCTTTGACTTTCCTGCCATTTCTCTGCGCATATCTTACCTAGTTATTTATCTGTTACTGTGTTTTTATGATAATGATCGCTAATAGAAAAGCGCATTCCTCGCTCGATTGTGACCAGTCGGTTGGAATCTCGAAACGCCGCTTAGGCTAAGCACAGGCTAGGCATTACTCATACGTAGAGCGGGAGAGGTCACGTTTCCCAAGTACTTTCATTCCGCAAGGACACCCAGGTATGCGCGAGCGGCTACGGGAGAGCCGCATAACTTCGCCGCTTTTATCTCTCGACGCGGATCTACAGGCTGAACGTTAAAGTTGTTCACGGATCGACGATCGAGAAACGTAGTACGCTAGATCTCTCACATAGACTACATAGGAAAATGTATAATAATAATCTCACGCACCAATAGACGTAATTACGTCTTTTCCCCATAAAACGCATAAAAAATTAATGCGCGAATATCTTTCTAAATTATCGCGCGAATATGTTATCGACAATTCAATAATACATCACCCTCCGTGCGTGTCGCTGACAGAAATGGATGTTTACTCGGTGATTTGACCGAAAAAAATTCGAAGAGAAAAATATCTCTGAACTTATGATATATTAAAAAAAAAAAAAATCATATGCGCCACTCGACTATATCCATACAAATTCGTATATTTTATATTATATTATTTTATATATATATATATATATATATATATATATATACATATATCAAGATATATGCGCCGACGCCAAAGGTAAACACCGCAAATAATTACAATTGCACGCGACGTTGACGTCACGGCAGGAACGAACAACGATTGTGAGAGTGTCACGTGCGCAACGTAAAAGAGTCAACTGGAGCGACTGCAAACGAAATATCAATCGCCACGACTCCGCGGGCATATGTAACATAATAGACCGATTAATAATAAAGCGGTTGCTCGACTCGCCATGCCCGGCCAAGCGTGCTTAATTAATAAATTGACGTTTCATAAATTAATCCACGTGACTCCGAATTCACAAAGTTCGCCGGGCTGTTTAAACTTTATCAATAATTCCGACGGCCCGAGTAATTTGTCAGTTTGTTATCCGTTATTTTTGCACGGTTTGCATTAAACTGGCATATCGATGGAAAGAGACAGAGAAGAAAGAGGAAAACGGAGCGGGGAGTAAGGTATCTTTGGATAATCGAGAAGTGCATAATTTTTAATTAAATTTGGCCAGGTAAAATTCGGGAAAAAAATAAAGAGCGGACGGAAGTTGCCGGAAACACGCGGCGGGATGTTCCGCCGGCGAAATTATCAATCCATTCGAAATGTGTAATCAAACGATCGTCGTGATTCGATGAGCGAAATGTTGCGAATAACGGCCGGGCGTTCGTTCGATTTGTTAAATCGCGTCGATCGATGCGGCGCGTTGTGCGATTCGATCGCGATCTCAATACGAAGCAGAAGATTCGATTAAACGATGAAAGCGCCGCAAAATTCAACGCGGCCTATCGAAAACGCGTTTTCCCTCATTCTCTCACTCTCTCTTTCTCTCTTTCTCTCTGTTTATCTCGGTCTCTCTTCCGCTCATGCGGAATTCGCTCGCTCGCGAATTTCGCCGACGCAACTTTGCAAACGCTCGCTCACCCCGAAAGCTTTCAAGCGAATTAAATTCTCTCGAATCGTTTACGATAAAATGTTTCCCTTTAATCTCTCTAATCACCGACGCGCTCTGCAAACTTTCGCGAATTTAACAGGCGAACGTGACTAGGGACGCTTTAAAATATCGATACCTCCACGAGCTCGCGCTCGATTGCTAATATCAAAAGTATCGGTGCTCGATAGTTCTTGGCGACCGAGTTGAAACGAGCGGCCGTGACAGTGAGCGAGATAAAACAGGATATAGATAAATAATTATAACGAATGAATGACAGCTGTCTCTCTTTCCTTCCGAAGCGTGTGACGATTGTCTCTGGCTCGTCGAATCACATTTATTAAAATAAGTAATAATAACGAATTAATTAATAACTTCAGTGTGTGTAAAATATGTCAGTATTATGAACATTCATTAATATATATATATATATATATATATATATATATATATATATATATACATACAATCTGCACGCGTATTATAAATTAACGTTAATTTAATAATTAATTCTATTAATTATAAACACACCGACAGAAAGTCAAACAGATTAATGGATAAATACACGCCCGCTAAATATGAATACTCTCGATGGTAATCATTGTTTGTCGAAATCGTGTTCAGAACCGCCAGCTCAAATAACGCGCTATCAATCAATCCTGTGCATCGGTGTATCAAACTTGCGCCGTGTGTGTTACTTTCTTCGTTACGAGATCCGCATTGTTACATCACCGGCGTGAATATGTTTATTAGAGCGGTCGACTACCCGTGCCGTCTCACGCCTCCTTCGTTCTCCCCTCTTCCTCCTTCTCCTTCTCCTCTTCCTCCACGAGAAACTTAATTCTGCTTTCTCCGAGCTGACTTATCGAAACGATATTTACATTTAAACTATACGTGTCGTAAAGAAAAGCGTAATATCCGAGAAGTAATCGATTAAGAAATACTTAATTAGATTAGCTACATAATTCTGCCTTTGAATGGACAGAGATGACATTTTTATACTTCTAATAATAAGATGCGCATCTTAAAGTTTATATAAAAAGCTTTACTACCGATATTTTTTCTAAAAAAGAATCTAAGTTGTCGTAAATTTAAAATAAAATTTTCAAATATTATGTATATGTATTTTACATATACATTTAGTGATATTTCTAATTTTTAATTAATTTATTATAATTATTTTTAATTAAAGATATAAATCTCTTTGTGATTTTCTATTTTCTCAAATCAATCATTCCTTAACGTTGCATCTGTCCTTTGAAAAGAGTTTTTGTCCTCTTTGAACGGATCAACGATTCTGAAAGCTGTTGGCGCTAAAGAGAAAAAGGAAAGGAGAATGCAGAAAAGAGCAGACAAACCCATTCACGTTGGTATTAACATAACGTCTCACTATACAATACGCGCCAACGCCTACGTGTCGCAGGTGCAACCGGGAGTTCCTGCCCGCAGGACATCGGATCCGTTCTATGACCGTTACGACAGAGCTGGACAGAACGACATTCCTCGGCAATCGCGATTTCAATGCGATTCTCGTGAATGAATTCCAGTAATCGAGGCGTACGGGCGCGTCCTAAGAATTTCACGGAGATGAGGATTCGCGGATGAGAGAAAAAGAATCGAAGAAGCGAAGGCCTTTTGCTGGCGAATACTAGAACAATCGGGAATATTAAAAGTTGCGAGAAGATATTTGAAATTTTATATAAATTATGTTAAAAATATCATATTTCTCATCGCGCATATAATATATTATATATAATATATCATATTTAACATATCATTTTTCTTTCGAGGGTATCAAAGTATGAAGACGCTCGTTTCCGGAAAGTAGAGAAGTTCAGATTCGAACCTGACTAATGATATATTTTTCGCAGTGAGATATATTTCTGCAAGATATTTTTAAGTGGTATCATTAAATTGATTATCAAGATACTAGAAGGGATATATGTACTCTGGCTCTGGTGTGTGTGTGTGTGTGTGTGTGTGTGTGTGTGTGTGTGTGACTAGCTATATCGCAAGTCCGTTAGTAACGGCACGTAGTGCCGCAGTACCAAGCCTGTTGAATTTATATACATATAAGAAAGGCATTTATGATTATGACTGAATCCCGATATCCATTATTTTTTTGAATTTATATGTGCATAAATTAAATAAATATATCAATTTCATGTGTGTGTAATTGATATATTTATTTTATATATATATATATATATATATAAAATATATGTATATAAATATAAATTCAAAAAAATATTTAGTAATATCAAGATTCAATCGTAATCGTAAATACGTTTCTTAAATATTTTTAAACATAAAAATATTTCGTTGATTTATAAATGTTTAAATTATCAAAGTATTTGACATTTATGACAGCATCCGAAGTCGTGGTCGGAAAATTGTCGGATGACTGTTAAAAAATATACATATAATGTTCATTTTCTTTCCAGTACATCTTCCACAGAGGCATAATAATGATGATAGCGCGCGTGCAATATCGGGGAGCGACTTTATTACCGACGCAATATTTTTCCTTTTTCAAGGCCAGCGAGATGAGGGGAAGGGGGAGGGAGGGAAGGCTTATAGAACTAGTTCTATAAACGAGATTCCACGAGCTGTAAATTGGCGCGAAAAAAAAGCGCATACGCATCTCCAAAGCAGCCGTTTTATCTCTTTCTTTCCTCCGCGAGCTAAAACATCCTTGACTTTCAAAGCTTCCCTCCACCTCCCCCCTTCTCTTTCGTGCTTTTCCTGTTCCCTTCCTCTCTTACATCGTAGCTTTAATTATCGCCTCAAAGGGCCCCACCCTTTTGCTTTATTTATCCATCGATGATGTTCCCTTATCCTGCGTCGTCAAAGAAATCCTCACGGACGTTAATTAACCTTCGAACGCAAAAAAAGCGAGACTGCAGAAACGAATATGAGCGCGCCGATATTCATTGCAATAATGAAAGAAAAGGAAACTATTCTTTAACTCCTTTCATCGTGTGCCCTACCATTTTTCGTTTCCGACAATCCGACAAGTAGGATCTCGAGGATAGGATTCTTCTATTTCAAAAGAATACGTAACCATCGCGTATCTTCGTTTAACACACACACACACACACACACGCGCGCGCGCGCGCGCGCACACCTACTTAGCTATTTTCATTAATTTAATTATCAACATAACTTAGAAATATAATTTTCAAAATAATTTTAGTTTATTAATTTTTTTTCTCTATTAAATTATTACGTAATAGATAAAAAAACCATGAGAAAGATTTTTATAAATCAATAACCGCTACAACTCCATAGCAAAAAACACACACATTTACTCAGCTTATTTTCGTTTAATTATTAACATAATTTACAAACATAATTTACAAAAATAAATAATTTTTAGTTTATTAATTTTTTTTCTTTATTAAATTGTAATACACAAAAAAAGAACCGTGGGAAAGATTTTACTCCGAAAAGGGATTTTTATAAATCAATAACTACTATAAACTCCGCAGCAAAATTCCGGATACGAGCGTATGTTAAATAATAATAAAAGATCAGCCCGTATATTTCAGTTAGTTGATCTTCAATATATCGCAAAATCGATGTTTACGTTTCGGTTCGGCATCTCTCCCGTATTTCGATTAAATTCGGCGCGCATCCTCCGCGAGATGTAGCGAATTTAAAAATCACGCGTCGCGGACGAAGACAGAGCCGCGACAGGTCGGGGGACGGTCAGGGGCGGGCGGGTTAAAGAGAAAGAAATTTACACCGTGACGGAAATCACGCGCGGTAAAGAGTTAACAACGAATAACGAGCTGCAATGGACCCCGGGCTCAACTCGAATTATCTGTCGGGACATAAATTCCGATTTACAACTGACACTCGGTACCGTTCAATACTCGGCCTCGCGCTTATACATTTCTCTCTTTTTTTTTTCCTCTCCTTCCCCTTTCTCTTTTTTTTCGTCGCTCCGATAATGGTGAAATGGGCCAGCCATTTTGCGCGTTCGACTTTAAGAGACATAACGATGAAATAGAGAAGAAGAAGGAAAAGAAAAGGAAAGGAAAAAAAGGAAGGAACGAGGTGGAAAATCCGAGGGAAGAGTTCCATCGGCGTCGCGGAATCGTTCGCGGATGATTTCCGTCGATGAAATATTCATAATTTAATATGTTCCTCTTTCGGTTCCGCGTCTCTCTCTTTCCCTCTTATTTGGATGGGACGTTCGCGAGATGAAATATTCATCCTTGAGATGACGATGATGTCGGTCCCGAGAAAATGCAGCACGCGTCATCGATTTCCTCGCGAGTAATCCAAGCGGAATCTTCGAGGCGACGTGCGGTTTGCGAAACGCGATTCCTCCGACTTTTTAATCCTTCCGCTCGATCCGCGAATTAATATACCATTTTCTATTTTATAATCCGGGTTTTTCCTAAATGTAATTATTTTCTATTACATAATCTCTCTTTCTTCGTCTTTCCTTCCGTATTTTAATTTTAATTTCTCTTTAACGAAATAACGAGTTTCTTGATATCTACGAGGACTCGCGATACTTTTTCCGTACGATTTACATTTTGCGCAGTTTTAAATTCTTCGATTTATCTCGCGGAAATATATATTTCCGCATTTCCGTATTTCCGTACTCGTTAGTTTCACAACGCGCCGACATGACTTCGCAAATATCCGGACATCGACGAGCTCCTTCGTCGACATAAGATATTTCATGCATAAAACTGTACAATTCGTTCACATTTTGCAAGACTTTTAAATTCAGCACGTACTTTTTGCGCATTCGCCCAAAAGAATAAGGAAAAAGCACGCACGACAGAATAGGGTAGAATAGAGCGGGGAAGAAAAAAAAAGAACTTTCGATATTTCGCACTCGTGATTCCCATGTAGAAATAATTCCAAGAACCCTACAAGATTGTAAACATTGCGCACGTCTAATAACAATCGTCACTGGAGACCGTGTTTACGCGGCGTGATTCAGGATATCGCAATATTTGCGAAAGATGTTTGAGATGAGAAATAAGCAACAGAGGTTTTCTCTGACGCATATTTCAGAAAGAGAAAAATATAGAACATATATATTTATTTATCAGGTAATTTAATAGCAATGATAATATTCATTATGATAATATTCAGAAAAAATATTTGCGCGTATTGGAGAATCGAGAATTATTACGATCAATTTAAATAAAAAAATTAAAATAAATTCTTTCTCTTTTCCCGCAACTTTTTCAATCGTAACCGTAATTTGTTCCGTTGTAAAATATTTTTTTTACGAATTGTTCGAATTTAAAACAATTGTAGACCGTCACGTTCTCCACGTTTTCCACCTCAATATAATTCAGATCAAAATTGATAGCTCCAAAGTTTCAATTTCTCGTCTTAGGCTTACACCAACATTATTTTAATTTTAAGCGAGACTTAAATATGTGTCTGTCTGTGTTTATCTTCCTTTCTAAATAAATAAATAAAAAGAAAAAAAAAACAGATACATATTTAAGTCTCGCTTAAAGCCAAAATAATATCGGTACAATCGGGCCTTGATCACTTTACAACAAATCGGAGGTAGACGGTATCTGCAAAAGCAGTTTTAAGAAAACGTCACCGAAAGAGCGAGCTCACGTACATTCCCGATCGCGCCGGGAATATCGCGGTGTCGCGATCGTCATAAATTTTCCCGGCCGGGCGGCTTGCACGGGGGGGGGGGGGGGCTCACCTGAGATCCTTCTCGCGCGGCGGAGAGTCGACGGAGAAGAGTCCGGAGGATCACGCGGGAAGAGACCGGACGGGCGTATCGGACTGCCGGACGTACTGCACTCGGGAGGGTCGGCACAGAGCGGCTCGCGGACGGACGGATGTCACAGACACAACCCGCTCGACACGACGCGCGCGAGATCACTGGCGCGGGACTCGACTCGGCCGCGAGAGCTGCCGAGCGGCGGCTCGGCGCGGCTCGGCCAGGCCCGGCGGGGTAGGCACGCGCGCGACTCGTATACTCTCTCAACCTATTAACCCTTTGTGTCTTCGAGACAGAGTAGTTTAAATAATAATCTTTCCCTCTCCTCCCTCGCTGCCGGCGATGCACTCCACTCGCGCCCCGCACCCCGTGATTCCCGAACGCATATCGAAGTCGGACGACGAGAGCGCGCACGCGGAAATAAAATTCTTCCAGCCAGTTTGTAACCGCGTGATGATGCCGCTTGGAGATATCGGGACGTCCATAGGTGTGTCTCGCGAGAGATAAAATTAATGTTCTTGGTATTAATTAATGGTATTAATTTTCGGTATTAATTAATGGTATTAATTTTCGGTCCTTATTCGTCATGAAATTGGATGGAGAACGTTTGTACTTTTATGGATAATCGTAAATTTTTATAAATGTTCTTTCAGGAAATATAAGTTAAAAGTATGTTTTTTTCTTATATTTATACTGTTTGGAATAAATAGTTTTGAATTATATAACAAATTATAATTTGATAAATTAAATATATATTTTTCCTATGCTATTTAGAATATTGAATGAACAAGTTTAGATTATATAGTATAAAATAAATGAACATTTTTCTTATATTTACATTGTTTAAAAATATCAAATAAATAATTTTGAATTTTAAAAAAGTTAAAATAATAATATTATTTTTTAATATTTTCATGAAGGAAAATATTTGCAATTAATATTTTTTTCTATAACACAAAAACTTTTAATTGTGAATATTCTCCGAAAATCTATTTTAAAAAACAAAAAATATTATTAATTTATAAAAAAAGATAAGATATACTAGATACTAGATATTAAATATATAAGATGAAAATAATGAATTACGTATCAAATTAATAATTTAAAAACAGAATATACGCTCTAAGCACGCTATTTCCATAGAATTTTTCAATAGTTTAAAAGCCATTACGTTAATAACGTCAAAACGCAATTATGTTAATTTATAATTTTGTTACAACATAAAAGTCAATACAAAGCAATTCAACATTTTAATGGAAAAAAATATGAAAACATTGTTTTTAACATAAAATATATTGATTTATTCCATGAATTTATTGAAATTTAAACTATAATAATAAAAAAACTTTATTACTAATTTTTCTAGAAGATCTTCAAGATAAGTTTGCTCATATAATCTGCTTATACAAATCATAAGAATTTTTATGTCATATTATATTTGAAATATTAATATGTATCTTAGAAAACTACTAAAACTATCTCCCTCGCGGCTTATTTTAAAGAGTTTATCACACAATTTATAGTCGACATTAACAACAAATTACTCCACAAAGTTTTAATCGAAAATGCAGCACCGTTTAATTGAACTTTTCCTCTGCGGCCTCCTCGGCCAAGAGAGATGAAGGGGGAGAGAGAAAAGGAATTCAATTAAAAAGTACTGCGTGCCTATATATGCTAATGTAAATTTAATGCCTCGTGGCTTTATCGCACATTTAACGACAAACGTGACCATTTCTCATCCTTTGTTTCTCTCTAATTCTATTCTTATTACATTAAACGTAATCGTATAATCAGATTAATAATTACAGCTTTATACCATTGCATATTAATAGGACTTAATAAAAATTTTTATTTTCACAAAATTAAATCGCATTACGCGGAATTAAATTTAATTATTTATACGAAAAGCACGATTTTGCTGAATTATCTAAAAATTTGGCCATAAATTTGAAAATAATTTCATTGAACCATCAAAATAATCATACAGCATTTTTAAATTAATTGTCAAAAAAATCAAAAATTTTTGCAGAATTATTGTTATAAAAAAGTTTTTCAGAAAAAAATTGTAAAAAGAATTTATAAAATTTTTGCAGCATTATCAATTATTAATATTCTACATAATAATTTTGATAGCCCAATAAATTATTTTTAAATTTATATCTAATAAATTTATATCAAATTTTTAGATATTTCAGCAAAACTATTTTCCGCACTTTATATCCTTCTAAATAACTTCGATTAAGTGATAATGTATTTGATAATAATAACATTGGATATGCCATATGACGAAGGTCCGCGACATCGAAAGCGCAACATCGCTGCCCCGATCGTATCGCCGTCGACAATTCGAGAGTGTGTCTCCGACAAGTTTTCTCGCCGAGAACGTACATCTCGGATGTGGTACAAGTTTATGGGGTCAGGCGACGAAAGGAGGACTCACCATGGAATGTGGTAAAGGCCGGAATGAAGGTCGGTATACTCCGCTGAGGGAGACTCTGCCGATCGGTCGATTGATTGGTCGGTCGATCGGTCGGTCGGTCGGTCGGTCGGTCGCTCGGTCGCTCGGGTTCTCGTTGGTCGTGTTTCCGATAATGGACGCAGAAAATATACGCAGATCGAGAATTCCCGCGCCAATTTCCCCGTTCTCGACTCGCTTAATGATGCTAATTAATTTTACAGGCCGCTCACTGCGACTAATCGAAGCCGCCCGACAAATTCTCCCATAAACAATCCGACCGAAAAGTCCATACGGCGTGTCGCGACGTTGCGCGATATTCAAATTATTTTTGTTAAATTATTTTTGAGTACCTCGGTCACCACTTATTAAAATAATCGCAATTAAATCTGCGATTGTCGGTAGAAATTAACCAGGTAACATAATTAACATTTACTGACATCTAAAACGTTTAAAGTTGTGGACGCTGTGCGCGACGAATGTCGAATATTTTTTTTCGACATGCGACCGGCGAAAATTCTTTTAAAATTTAATCTAACGGAAAACTGAATTTAATTGCGAATCGCGCAGATATATGAAGAAAATAAAAAAAAGCGTTGGTATGGCATTTATCCGCCTCGTCATAGCAATCATCGTTCAATTTCCGGGTTTTTGTTCGCTTGCCGTTGGCGGTTTTCGAATTTTTCGGAAGCACGAGATGAAAAATTGCCACCGAGTTGGTATGCAATGCGCGAATTATATCGAAACACGAATCGCCGCCTCAAAGGTATTGTAACTATTATTCAACGAATTCAAATAACCCAAAGGACTCTTTATTGCTACAAATTTCGTTATCAGTCTCTCGTTCGGTCATATTGCCGGAAGTTCTACCTCAAAGTTAAAAATTCTCTGCTTAATCCAAATCCAATCCAAACAAACGAACGCGAAAGAACGCGAATGAATAACTTGTTTAAATATTGGCTTCGCACTAATCAAAGCAAGTTACTCATCCGTGTCCATTTTGCCGCGCATGTCTGCCTAGTTGAAATACGATTTTACGCAACGTATTTGCGTTAAAAATAAGGATACACAGAAAGAAATGTTTTGTTGAAATATTTAAAAATTTAGCCAGAGGAAGAAAAACTTTTCTAGTACAATAAAACAATAAAATAACGGAAAACTAGTTGACAAAATTATAAAAATTAAAAGTGTTTACAAAAGTTTTTCATACACACTGGTATATTAATTTAATAACGTTAAATATTTGTATAAACATTCTTATATGTGTTATTACATGGAGAGAACATTTTTTACTGGCAAATCTAAAAATTTGAGATACAAATCAGATACAAATCTAAAAATAATTTTGTTGCCTTTAAAATTATCATGTACAAAAATAATTTCGTTTTGTACTATCAAAATAATTATGTAAGACCTTTAAATAAGCGAGATATCAAAAATTGTTACTTAATTATTATCGTTCTACATAATAATGTTGACAAACCAAAAAAATTATTTTCACATCTGTATGTGAGCCAAATTTTTAAATACTTCAACGAAATCGTTCTTTCCGTGTATTCTCGTTTAATAACGAGGAGGAGTAAAACGTAACTCCCACATCGAAACTAGCGGCCATTGCATATGAATCAAGGGTCCATTTTAGCAGTGAATTGAGGATCAGTTCCCTCCAGACCGGTCACTTGTCACGGCAAATGCAACGCCGGAAATTTCCGTGTTGTTTACGGAAATACAGGCACGCCTCCCTCCGGCGAGTCGTAATTCAGGATTCTCTCCTTGCATTATTTATGCTCGCATGCAAATACGTGCGCTCGCGTTATGAATGACCCGCGCGATACGTGCTAAGTACCGTTGAGCGCGGAAAATAATCCGCTTCCGGAAATCGCATTTACGCAGAATTAATTATCAGCCGAGAGTGTCCGAGAGAGAGAACGTTTTAATCGCTTGCTATTCGGAACGACCGGCTCAAGGCTTCGAAGGAGCTCGTCCTACGAATCCTTCGACGAGTCCCGCTGGCCCTCTCGGAATTTCACTATGAATTCCTAGTATTATATTGAATAGAATTATATATCGAACACGTAATATAATGTTATAGGCATGTATTATATATCTGTTACATTCTTTTTAAGCTTATTCTATTATATTCCTAAGATATAATAGATAATATTTCTGAATGATTTTCCAATTAATATCATCATATCACGTAACTCACTTTTCATGAAAACAAAAATTTCGATCAACGTTAAAATTAACGTTTTTTTTTTCAAAAGATTTTAACGGTTTTTCAGTTTTTTCAAAACATAAAATTCATTAATATAAAATAAAATAAAAACAATCAACGCGTTCCATTATCAAAGTACTGGATAGAAGATATCCTATCTTCTTCTTTTTTATTTTAATACTACTAATAATCATAATTTTGATGTATTATATAATATTACACTTCATGTTTATTACATTATATTACAATAATTTTATACGGAGAGAACAATTTTGCTGGCAAATCTGAAAATTTGGTTAGATCCGAGGATAATTCTGTTGGACAATCAAAATTATTATTTAAAACATTTAAGCATAATAATACTAAACAATTTTTGATCGTCCAGTAACCAATTTGAACGTTGTACATAATAATTTTTGAAGACCCAACAAAATTTTTTTCAAATATCTAGCCAAATTTTTAGATTTGCCAGCAAAACTATTCTTCTAGCATAAAAATTACTTATATTATCAGCTACACATTAGAGATATAAAAAATTACTGGAGAAAAGTTATAGACAAAAAAAGGACTCTGATGTACTAAATGAGTCGATTAATTTAATTTCACGGTTTATCTTAATTCCTAAATAAATGAGTATCAAGAGTGCGTCGTGTTAAGGAGAAGGAAAATTTCATAAATCCACCCCCGTTGCCTATGCGACGCCGTAGCGTGGCGTCGCGACACGTTGACCGTAGACGTCTCCAAAAAGTAAATAAGCCGTGAAATATTGCACGCTCACGGCAAGCGCGCGCACACCCCGGGGTCGGGAGGGTGCGGGGGTGGTCCTATTATCCATCACGAGGACTGTCAGCCCCATGTGGGATAAAGTCGACGGTGTATCTCGCCAAAACGTTAGCCTTCGATACGTCGAAGGGCAAGACGACGACGACGACGACGACGACGACGACGACGATGGCGATGGCGATGGCGTTCGATTTCGTCCCCTCGGTGCCGAAGGAAAAAGGATCTGGTGCGATCGCGCGCGTAATCTCTCCCTTTATAAGAATTCCAGGGGGGGAAAAAAGCGGGGATGTACGTGGCGCCGGGTGCCCGGGAATAATTCGTTATATCTCGAAGTCATTATTTCGTTGACGTTGCTATAAGATACTTCGGCGATATCGGCGCATCATAAATATCCCCGTAAAATCCTCGACGTCATTAGTCTTCGATCTTTTTTCTATTGCCGTTCCGCTCGAGTAATGTTTGAATGGAATTGCTCATTATAACTGTGTATACCTGTGTAAAATAATAATTATAAAATAACGTCTACGTAAAATATACACAGAAAGAAAAGAACAGTTTTGCTGGTAAATTTAAAAATTTGAGCAGATACAAATTCGAAAATAATTTCGTGGGACCATCGAAATTATTACATAGAAAACATAATAATACTGCAAAAATATTTACTCTTTTAGCAACCAATTTGAATATACAATTTGTCGTACATAATGATTTTGAAGACCCAACAGAATTATTTTTAGATCTCTATCTGATCAAATTTTTTTAGCTTTCCCAACAAAATTCTTTTCGTGCAATGACACATATAAGACTGTTTAACAAATTTTCAACGTTATCAAATTAATATAGCAGCATGTATGAAAAATCTTTGTAAACACTTCTAATTTTTATGGTTTTGTTTTTTGAACTAGTTTTGTCTGCTATTTTATTATTTTATATATAGTTTTCGATTATTTTAGGATTTTATTCTATTCGTATTTGTAACCATACTATAGTAATCGCGATTACTGTTAATTAATATCGCACATTTCAATTAACTCGTTTGCACAATCAATCTGTGGGAAATTCATTATTCGAGTAAAATCAGATTCGTACTAAACGATCACGAACAAACGCAAATAAACAAACTGTTTCAATAAGAGTGATCGGTGTCATTTTAAGTTGTTTATTCGCGTTTGTTAGCATTCAATTGCTCGCTCAGTTTGATATACGAAGTTTATTTGAAAAATATATAATCACAATCACAATATATTATATTCACACATGAGACAGTGATCATCCATACTCTCAACATTAAATATTAATATAACATTAATTATATTTTTAAGATTAAAATTGCATGACATGTCTCTATTAATATTGAAAAGCGTCATAAAAAATAAAATTAAAAATACAAACAAGCTAGTGACCGCTCCTTTTTATCTTATTTATTTATTAATTGATATTAGAACTATAAATAGTACAGCGTACAATAATATAACTGCTCCTATTAACTCTCTAACGGGAATAATTTTTGCATTGTAAAAAGATAAAAGCGTTGAGAGTGGGAGCTTCGTCAACTTCAAAGGTTAACTTTTACGATGCATCCCTCGCCAACAAGTTTTTCTTGATACTTTTTACGAGCCCTTCGAGCGTCGTTCGGGGTGTTCGACACTTCTAATGGAGGGTGACACGCGATGGGAGATATTTAATGATCCAGCAGTTGCGCCTTTAAGGAACCACCTTTTCCACGAGGGAATATTGGCGAAAATTTTCGCATATTTCTTTTCGAATTCTCTATATCTCTTTAAATAATATTATCGAAGAAAATAATAAAACGCATATTTTCATGTTGCATTTTCTGATTGATTTGACATTTCTGGATATATATATATATATATACAAAAGCAAAAAACATTTTTTAAATATTTTTTTAAAACATGTTTTCGACAGGAGAAAAACAGATATTGCTTTCTAAATTCCCTGTCTATAACAATAAATTTTTATTTTCACATATATTTATATTGTTTGTCATTCCATACGTTTATTTATAGATGCAAATCGTGACGTCATTAATATTAATACATCATACGATTTCGCATCAAGAATAAATTGCGTCATGGAAAAACACTTCTCTATTTTAATTATTTTTAGTATCGGTAATCTTTATACGTTGTTGCTATATATCATACATGAATGTAAACAAATTTTTTATTTAAACTAAACGCGCACCGTGCGAGTTATTTTCTGACACCATATATTTTTCAATGTAAAATTCAGATAAACTCTATTAATTTGTATTGCAATTACTACTTCATATAAATAACTGTATAACATAAAAAGAATTACATATATAATCATATATCTTCAATCTTAATCATTTCACATATATAATACTCTTAACAAAATATGCAATATAAAATATTTTTACGTAACTTGTAATTTTCTTATCCGCAATGATTGATATCTGTTTATATTTATGACAGTTATATAAATTTCTACTCATGAAATAAATGTAACGAGGGAATCGATTGACATCATGGAAAAATAACAACAATCAACTTTGACATATTCAAATATTGATTTAATATGCCCTTTTAAAAATAGAAATTTATAAAATAAAGACACAATTAAACTAACAAAGATACAAAGCTCTGTATAGCCTATAGTGACACCTCTTATCAGATATATGCTTCCGTACTCTGTCGATATTGAATTCTAAAATATTTAAAATTTAACGCCACGAAAATTTAAAACATTGAAAAGTAATAAAATTTTAGCAATTATTTAAGAGTCCAAATTTAACTTTTTGTTTGCAAATACTAAGAGAAAAATATTTAAAATCTATAAATCAACGGAAGAAAAATGAAATAAAAAATAAAAGATGTTATAGAATAAACGAGTTTAGTATTCTTCCGACAGTATTCTGATTTTAATAAAATTTCAAATTTAAAGATAAAACAATAAAATTGGAAGATCTCCAACAAATTTACAAATAACATTAAATATCTCTAGTCATTAGAAATCTTAAATTTTAGATTACATTTTTCAGAAATATTTCTTGAGTTATTTCTTAGGAAAGGATATGGAAGTGACGATTTTATAAAACGGAATATTCAGAAAATATTCAAAAAACAAAAACAAAAACGGCACAACAATTTCGATTATTACACTTCACGCATTTATTGACATCATAAATGATGATAATAACAATTATTTTAATCTTCTTCCTCTTCAGGCGCGGCTCCACCGCTTCCTTTCCTCAAATTCTTCCTCTTGACACGGCCGGGTCTGCCACCGCCGAAGGGCGATTTCAGCGAGAAGTCGATGTGCTTCTGCGAGTCTAATCGCACGATAAACGACGGAATATTTACCACCTGTTTGCGCACTCTGCAACAAGAAATCATCATTGATCATTCAATTCCTTCCTGAACTCGCATCAGTTACTGATTGCGAGTTCTTTCATTTCAAAATATAAAGACTCTACCAGAACTTCTCCCCCTTTTTTTTGACGAAAATGAAGAATCTCGATAGTTCAAACAGGCGTTAAGTGTCGATAAACTACACTTAAGTGGCCTGCGCGAATAAAATTTTCGTTAAGTTAACAAGCAAATTCTTGATACTGAACGCAATCAATCAGGTCCGATCGACCAGGTGCCACTGTCCTGATACCTGAGCAATAGAATTTGTTTGTCACCTTGATTTGTGATATCGCACTATATAAATATTAATACATTAAAATTTCTATTTTATGGAAACATATAAACATTTGATTTTCCACATTGTAAAATGTTTAATCGAAAAATCAAATCTTACATTAGAAAATAATTTTGCAATCTAAAATACATTTTTTTTTAAAACGTTGCAAATAACATTCTAATATTTCATCAAATAATCAATAAATTATACATATATTTAAATATCTACAAAATATTTGATTTTTTACAATTTCGACCAAATTTTAGAAAAATAAAATAAATAAAATCATTTATTTAAAATATAACGCGATTAAATCTGTAGCCTGGTTTGAAGCCGAAAAAGGAACTTTAATAACCTTAACCGGTGATTAATCCAGGCATTTAATATTGCCTCAAAGATTAGAAGTATGCCGTGAGGATAATTCAGCCACTTCTTGCCCATTTTTTAAGGCGTTTCTACTTAACTACATTTTTTTTTAATAAAAAATGTTTTCCCCTTTTTTCTCTCAAAAACATCTTTTTAACTGAAATAAACATATTATTATTATTTACCGAATATGCCGTTGGCGAATAAGCACGCGGGCATGATGAATGGATTTAGCTAGACCTAGTTTGAATACTTGAGTCTGTAGACGTCGCTCCAGAAAGTCCTCGATCTTCAAACCCAACACATAATCGAGCTTCATGTGAGCTTCATTCAATACACCAATCCTTACCAACCGACGCAGCAAGGCATTTCCTATAAGAATATTCTTATATATTGCAAAAAATTTAAAGATTTTAAATGATTCTCAAAAATTTTTCAAATCTTTCAGAAACCTTTACATATCTTCAAAAACATTCAGACAAGAGGTGTCATAATATAATTATCATCATTTTATATAAATATACAAAGTGTACCACTTTAATTTAACTGCATATTTACAAATGAACACGTGCTATGAAGCACAAACCTTCGAAGAGACGTTTCGGGTCTTTCTCTTCCAACGTGAGCAACTCACGAGCGGCCTTACGGATCTTGGCCAGAGTATATTTCACTCTCCATACTTCGCGTTTATTACGGAGACCATATTCTCCGATGATGCGTAACTCCTGATCGAGACGAGCTTTCTCGTACGGTCTTCTAGGAGTGACGTAGGTCTTGGAGAAGACCGATGGAATTCTTCCGTTAACCATACCGCCAAATCGTCACCTGAGTAAAAATTATTTATATATCTATATAGTAGATATATAGAGAAAAAAGAGATTCGAACGACTTTTGAATCTAATAACTTTACAAATTCGGACATCGGCATGCCCACCACGTGGCCATGATTCAACGAAGAAAACATTTCGGAATTAATTATTAAAAATAAAAACACAAACATTATTACGCTTGAATTATTACGATCGAATAATTAATTAAAACAAAAATAATATCGTTAAGATGTTATTACTTATTTGCTACATAGAAGAAGACAACCTCTTACCAGAACGAACAGAACAGAAATGGCCGAACGTCTCCGACTATCGGATATTGCTACTAAAGAGAGGGGATTTTCTCACGCATGCGCATAGACTGAATTCCTATTTACATTTATTAACTCTTGTACACAGAACCGGCAACGCTTATGCTGGATTCATAGTGCCGTCACATGCGGCGTAACTTGTGTAAATGTAAACATAACTTGCGCCGACCAATCACATCGTTTCACTTGAACATCAGATTCCGCCTAGTTACTTTATGTGTACTATTTACGTTTATTATTGTTACGTTGAATCTAATTTTTTTTTGCGGAAGAAACACACACACACACACACACACACAGTGAATAATCAGAATAATCAGAGCTTTTCGGCAAAATGAATAAAGATCAAATCAGAATAAGTTAATTAATTAATATAATAATGATTAATTAAATCATCATATTAAATTAATTAATAATAAATATATATATATATATATATTAATTAATTTATAATGTTTTTCAATGCGTGGCCCAACAATACCTAACAACTGATTAAACATTTCTATAGACATTCTACAATAATCGTAGAACATTTCGAAATCTTCAATTCTTTGACCAGATTGTCACCAGACTGTCGCTCTGTAATAATTTTCGTCTTTCTGCGAATATCGGACGCACCCACATTCTATGACAAGCTTTTTCCTGTAGGTATACCATCAGTTTCCATATTCCAAAAAATTTTAAAATATTATATCGTCTAATTTTCTGTTGTTGAGATTGTTTCATCTTCTTCCACTTTTGCTATCGCTTCCATATTAATAATAACAACAGGTCAGGATTCATAATAACTTCTGAATATATTCTCACAAATTAGATTTACATCTACTTGACTTGTTTATACACATACTCGTAATAACATAAAGTCTCGGTTCTCCATAAAGCGTACTTTTCCAGATACACAGATTACAAAAATCAATCACATTAGTTATTAGTTATTAGTATTTCTGCTTTTCTTAGAGAGTACAACAGAAATCTTAATCAACAATTGGTGGTATTAATTATGCATTTTTTGAAATTCTGCGAAATACGCTCTACGTGAAAGAAGACTTTTAGAACGATGTAACGTATTTTAATAAATCACTAGAATATGCAGATTACGCTTATGCAAGTTACGCCGTATGTGACAGCACCCTTAGACTAGCACGATGACGCGACACGTGATGCGCGATATCCAATGAGCGTACAGCTTTTTTCAGTAAGAAATTGACCAATCATAGTCGATTATTTTTCTATTCTTCGACTATGATTCGTCCATTTCTTATGGCTTAAGGCTTAAATCATCTATTGTAGACCAGAACTTAACCAAATTTATTTTCAAATACCAGAGAACTGTCTTTTCTTGCTCACGAGATGTGAAAGCTTTCGAATTTTTTCGCATATAGTGAAGTATGTACAAAGTATTCATACACGGAAGAAGTTTGTATTGTAATAAATTGTAATAAATTGTAATAAATTAAATTATAATAAATTCTCTCTCTCTCTCTCTCTCTCTCTCTCTCTCTCTCTCTTTCTCTCTCTCTCTTTCTCTCTCTCTCTCAATATTAATTAGCAAATAAAATAAGTATCCACTCGTATATGTAAAACAATATAAATTTAAATTAAAAAGGCCAAATAAACGAGCAAAAATTAGATTGTGGATTAATAAAATTTATTTTATAAACGTCTCCCGAATATTTTATACACTCATTTAACTATATGCGAAAAAATTCAAAAGTTTTCAACATTTCATAAGCAAGTAAAAAGATAGTTATTATCGGAACAATAAGTGCAATAAGACATTAAAGATTTACTTTAATAAATTAAAATTTATTTAAATGTCACGTTTATATTTTATTAGTACAATAGTTAACATGAACAATTTGAAATTAAAAAAAAAATTGTACGTGTATAATCACACACACACACACACACACACACACACGCGCGCGCGCGCGCGCGCATTTTTAGTCATAAAAATAAATAATTACATATGGGCAATTTTCTTTTCCATTCCAATTTATCTTCAAACTTAACTTTTTGTAAAAGAAAAAATACAAAAATTATTCTCTTAATTATTTTTTACCTTTTATTGTTATTATTATTATTACACATACAGTTACTGTACAACAGCTACTTTTTTTATAATGGTCAATAGATTATATGAATAAATATCATATTTTATAAATTTCATTTATTTTCGTTATATCAAACAGAAATTTTACAAAAGAAAAAAACTAATATGGATTAATATCCCAGCGAGAAATATTAATGGAATCGACATCGAATTAACATCGAATCGAAATGTATATGAATGTATAAAAAATTAATATATTGATAAATGTGTATATTTATGTCAATATTAATCAATACTTTAGTCTATGATAAAAGAAAAATTACGCTAACGTAAATATATATATAAATAAAATTATATATATATATATACATTCTCATCTACAATTTGTCGATGTAGCATGGACTCGCACCACATCTATTTCACGAGACATGATTTTATCGGCAGTCGCAAAGTAGATATGAATTGTAATTGTCCATGGCTCAATTATAGAACGTTGGTGGCGGTAGTGTATAGCGATTTTTATGGTGTCACGAAAAAGGCCGGCGTGGCCGCTCTCAGGTTCTTCTCTGTCACGACATATCCGATTCGACATTCTTATTCAATTCTATCTATGATACTCGACAACTTCACGCCGCTTTTTTCATTCGCATTCCAATCGCGAGACTTGGGATAAGCCAGTTGGTAGCTGTTTGTTATTATCTTATTATCGCGATAACGATGCACAATCACGTAAATACGTGATTGATCGTTTCAATCGTGACGATAACGACGACGACGAGGACGAGGACGAAAACAAAGGTGCCGCTAAGGCACGCGCAAAACAGCTGATCGACGGAGACTCGTGTACTCCGAGTCACTGCCAGCTACAAGGAATTGGTCCGACGGTCATGGCGGGTTTCGTGCTTCGGATAAAAACGAAATCGGGTCAAAAGGCCGTTCACGGCCTTGCGGCACACGATAAGGTATCGCAGCTGAAGGCGAAACTCGCTGAGCTCACTGGCGTACCAGCCGCTGCTCTTCAGGTCCTCGTCGGCTTTCCACCGAAGCCCGTCGATCTAGACGCGACCGATGCCACGATCGAGCGCGCCGGCATCGTCTCCGGGGACACCCTGATCGTCGAGGAGAAACAGGTTTGTCTCGTCTGTGTGCGTAAGGAGAGTATTTCTTTCCCGAGTGACTGCACATCTATAGATATGGAACATAATTTACGGAATATAAATCATGTTAATTTCATCATAGTCATCATGGAAACTCTTTTCAAAACATGAGATACAAATATAGAATACAATGCCGAAGTATTATAAAAATTTGTATACAAGAATTATAAAGTGAAACTCATGTTTTTATTTTTGCTTTTATTTAAATTCAAATGTATAACGAATAATTTGATCTTAGTCATGTTAAAATTATAATTTTGTTTATCTTACTGAAAGATAATTTAATATTGAAGGTCAGAGAAAAAACTTCTTATATAAACATCAAATGCAGATTGTGTTCAATAGACATGAGCAGAGACTGGACAATCTTGGCCGATCGCATATCATTGATCAGGAGAACTTTGCCAACGTTCCAGGCATTCTGATGAGAAAGGTTGTACCCGCGGACAATTCCTGTCTTTTTACCAGTGTGGGTTATGTTCTAAATGGTAAAAGAAGATTAAAGTTTTAAAATATATATCGTATGGTCATATATATATTCAAAAAAACTTTTTTAAGTTTAAATAATCTGGAAAAATGTTAAGAAAATATATAATTTTTATTTTTAGGATAAATGCAATTTTTAAAATTATGTGATTTGATGAAAGATAGAATAATTTTGATATTTTATAAGAGGAAATTAAATGTTGGACTCAAAAATTGTAAATCATATTAATTATTATTTAATTTACGCTTTTTCAGGAAAAGTTGACACCAGTTGTGCCAGTTTCATGAGAGAAATTATAGCAAATGCAGTAGCGGCAGATCCAAATGAATACTCTGAGGCATTTCTTGGTAGACCCAACGCTGAATACTGTGACTGGATCCTCAAGTCTGATGCTTGGGGTGGCGCCATTGAACTGTCAATCCTATCTAAATTTTACGGATTGGAGATAGCAGTGATTGATAGCATTAATGCAATAATTAATAGATTTGGCGAGGACCAACATTATGCTCAACGAGTCTTTCTTATATTTGATGGGATTCATTACGACCCTCTTTACTTGGAGCCACTCGATGTAAATATTTAATGCCAACGCTTAAAAAGTTTATTTTATCTCAATTTTCTTTTTGTTTATGTTTCGTCAGATAGTTTTTTCTTTTTTAGATATTTAATAAAATGTAATTCTTCTCTTTATTAGGGTGGCAGTATTCAAACAATCTTTCCCATTGAGGATGAAAACATACTATTGGAGGCTGCTCAACTTGCGAAGGAGGCAAGATCAAGTCGTCAGTTTACGGATGTGCAAAAATTCACGCTAATGTGTATCGACTGCAAGATTATGCTGAATGGACAAGCGGCGGCACAGCAGCACGCCAAAGACACGGGACATAAAAATTTTGGCGAAGTAGCAGCATAGCCTTATATCAGCAATCAATATGATCTAATTCTTCGGTGACTATCCTTGACTCTAAACAGTATAGGGCAGTTCTTGACACGATTGTTTCTTACAATCAGAAAATCTTAAAGATCTCAATTTATTGTATAATAATTTTTAATTCAGAAAGGTTTATTATTACAGACTTTTTGTGCTAGAGAATTTGAATGACGAAGAATGCGTGAAAAAAAACGGAGAGGCGTATATTTGTGATATTTTTATAAATTATTACATTCAAATATAAATTACATTGTATAATAATATATTCTAGATAATCAGTAATTATTCTTCAATAAGAATAATTTATTGATATTTTGAATTTTTGTGCAATTTCTTAATAATTTATGCAATTTCTTTTTAATTTATTTTAGAGAAATTGTATTATTTATGAATATTTTATACTGTTTAGGACTGAAGGATTATCGTTTCGCAGCTAAGGATAAGAGAGAGAAAGAGCTAATATCTTTTTCTACTCGAGTGAGACGCTTGCGAATAGTAATATTATTATTAATGCGAATACATTTACAGTGCACTTAAGGATTGTTAATGCGCATAATACAAGTTATTGATTTTGATTAAACATTGTTTATCGATATTCGCGATCCCAAATTGCTTGCCTCGAAAGTCATGTTCCAATTAATCCCTGTAAATATATACGTGCACATATGTATATATATATAAAATTATCCCATTCATCATTTATTTTATAATGTTAATTTTCCGTTTTGTAGAATTATTTATTTGTTTAGATAAATATTTAGATCTCTTACCTCTCAAAATTAGATAAATTTACACTGTTTCGATTCCTTTTAGTCTAAAAAGAAAGATTTAGAAAGAAAAAATCATCGCTCGGCACTCAGAAAGTAATAACTAAGCGTTAAAGTTGATGTTTAAAAAAAATGTGCAAGACGAATATTAGGTTTGTTAGTGTTGCTTGCGTTTCTTGTATTTGAGTTCTCATTCTTTCTTCTTCGCCTATCTGACAAACGCGGCTAATATTAGAATCTTAGATAATCAGAAAAGCGCAATATTTAAAGGAATTGTCAAAAGAAATAATGGCGGTCAAGGTTTACATATGTTATTTCTTTAACAGAGTGCGATTCCCATAACAGTGTTCTTAGACCACAAGAAAATAGTGATCTTTTGGAGATTATAGTATATATCAAGATTTATAAATTCTGAATTAATAATTCTTATTCTAAATTCAAAGAGCAAAGAAAAAGAAAATCTTTATAGGACATTTATTAAGCCGTTTAGTGACGCAAAGGTAATAATATCATATATTTCTATATAAAGAATATTTATATACTACTGTGATCAAATATAAACGAGATTTTTGTTATAGAGTGAAAATTTTTTATTTATTCTTCAAAATCAAATTCGTCGCCTTCAAAATAATCCTCTCCCGATGCAATACACTTATGCCAACGCTTTTTCCAATCCTCGAAACACTCTGAAAACTCTTCTTCCGGAATGGCCTTCAATACCTTCTTCGTTTCGGCTTGTATCTCCTCAATCGATTCAAAACGGTGTCTCCGGAGCGGTCTTTTGAGTTTACTGAATAGCCAGAAATCACACGGTGCTAAATCAGGCGAATACGGTGGTTGTGGAACGATATGGGTCGAGTTTTTGGCGAAATGGTCACGAAAAACCAGTGCAGTGTGAGATGGCGCATTATCGTGGTGCAAAAACCATGAGTTGTCTGTCCATAAATCTGACCTCTTGAGGCGAATAGCTTCACGCAAACGACGCATAACACTCAAATAATATTCCTTGTTGACAGTTTGGCCCGGCGGAAGGAATTCATAATGCACCACATCACGATAATCGAAGAAAACTGTTAACAAAACCTTGATTTTTGAGCGACTTTGGCGCAATCTTTTTGGTCTTGCCTCACCTTTTGCACGATATATTGCTCGATTGGTCGGTTGTTTCCGGGTCGTACGCATAGATCCAAGTCTCATCTCCAGTTATCATGCGTTTCATCTTGTCCTGGTAGTCAGAAATCATTGTTTCACACCCTTCAACGCGACGCTGTTTTTCCAAAAAATTGAGTGTTTTCGGAACCAAACGAGATTTGACTCTTCTCAAGCACAAATGGTCTTTCAAAATGGTCTGGACTGATCCAAATGTTTACAGTATCGGCAAGTTCTCTAATTTTCAATCGACGATTTTGAAGCACCAAATCCTTGATTTGCTTCACGTGTTGTTCATCAATTGATGTTTTTGGTCGTCTTTGATGTGGTTCGTTTTCTACGCTTTCTCAACCATCTTTCAACATTTTATACCAGTCAAATACTCTTGATCTTGACAGAGCCTGGTCACCAAAAGCCTTCTGCAACATTCTGAACGTTTCAGTAGCAGAAATTTTATTCCGCAAACAAAATAAAATACAATTTCTTTGCCCAACAGAATCACACATCGTAAAAATCGAAAAAAATACTTTTGGATATTCACAAAAACGAGCGTTCACTTCATTAAACAAATGAAGAGAATGACATGAAATTTCACACAGATGTCAAAGACAGTATTACCAATTTAATCAAAAAAATATTTGTTAGAATCGATGAACCCGCGCAGTTTAAATTTAAAAATCTCGTTTATATTTGATCACAGTAGTATAAAGAATAAAATTGGTCCGTTTTTTGTAGCTCAACTAGTGCACACTCATTACATTTAAAATAAAATAACTGTATAGATAAAATAGATTTGAAGTTTGACAAAAGCGAGATAAAAAATTTTAATGCAGCCCAGTGCACGAACAGAAAATAAACCTAATAAAATATATTTTGCTTAAGAGAAAAATTTTAGAAATAAATTTTTTCCTCCTTCCAAAGATCAATAACGTTTTTAATAAATGGATAAAAAATGGCAAAAGATAGAAATAATAAAAATAATAAAAAAATTAAATTAATAAGATCTTGATTGCGTATCTGGTTGAATATTCAAGTATATAACACTTATAAAGCGAACAAAAAAAATCACATTTAAAAATACTTATCAAAAAACGTACCGTTCAAAATAAAGATTCGCGCGACTATCCGTAGAAGTGGCGGAATCAAATAAGAAATCACTACAGAGATTGCGCTTCTGATTAATCTAGAACTAGCCAATACCATTCTCAAACATTGCAGCTAGGAACATTTTCGTTCTTACGAAAGGAAAAAAGTCCCCACGTCTTCACGAGATCGTGGCGCATCGAGCGAAGAAGGCGAGAATTGCAATCGGCGCGTTTCCATTGAAGATTATCCGAGTTGCTCAGCTCTCTGACAATCAGTACGTTAGCAGCCGTGATAGCCGTTGGTCAGTCGGTTGGTTGGTTGTTCGGTCAATCAGTCAGTCAGTCATTCGTTATGCCTGTCGTTGCGTAAACACATAGCTCGCGCGCCGTGTACACTACATCTACACTCGTGCGTGCACACAAAACACACGCCCGTCGCCGAAAAACGAGCGAGCCTTTCGGGGTTCCGCTCGACGTCTCTCGTCGCGCGCGAGTGCCGTCCGTCGGGGTATGTCGTCGCCGGGGGGCCGTGCAAAGCGGTAAAATGTTGCTGTTGGCCGATCGAGATCGTCCGCTGACAAATAGGTGAAGATGGAAGATGACGCTGACCTCAGGGAACAGTTGTTTCACAATACCGTGCGCGAGAACATTGTGAGTATCATCGCGGACTCTCCCCTCAGCCCAGCGAGGATTTTCACGGTCGAGTTTGCCGCGTCGTCTTCACGCGTAAAATAAAATAAAAATCGACCCTCAAACGCGAAATGGACTGGCGAAGATTTGCGCCAGTCTTGCTTCGGGAATGTCGTTTTTTTATGATAGACGAACTTGTGGAGCTTCCAGGAGGAGGTCGATGTCGTGTGTATCTTGGAAATTAGAGAAATAAGGAAATTAAACTGGATTTTGATATATAAAATTCAAGATACTCTCAATGAATTTCCTCACTTTAGTAATTTTCACTTCGTTTACGTAATTGACTCGCTGGAGCTTTCAGGGCGTCACATCTGGGGATCGATTGTGTATCTTGAAGGGAAAATTGAGGACATTTGCCGGGACATCTGCGACTTTACTTGTCAAAAATCTAATGAATTTCCTCACTTTTGTAACTTTTATTTTGTTTCAAGATACACAACTTTGACTCGATTTAATTGACTGGAGCTTCCAAGCGTCGTATCTGAAGGGTCGATTGTATCTTTTTGGTCTATTTTTTCTAACTGAACTAGTGTACACCCTGTGTACACTTAAAATAAAAAAAATATATATTTGAAGTTTGATAAAAAGGACACGAGAAGGAAAATTTTAGTGCAATCCTCTAATGCAAAAGCAGAAAACAGATCTCTTGAAGCGATTATAGTAAAAATTATAAAATGAGGAAATTTATCGAAATATCTGCGACTTTACATATCAAAATGTAATAATAAATTTCCTCACTTTTAATTTTCATCTCGGTTCAAGATACACAATTGACCTCTCGATTGCGACGGAGTGCATGATAAACTCGGGGTTTCCCGAACGCGAAGTTCGTTTTATGGCGCAAAGCGTGAGCATCACGCGGATTCGAGCCATCCCTGGCTTGTTGATCGCGCAGAAAACGGGCGCGATCATCAAGCTTGAGATTAACGGAGCGATATTAAAGTCGAATCGAGGCCACATTTGTTCGCTCGCTCGCACGCGTTAATCGCGAAAATGAGCCCTCGTCACATGCGGGCAGAACGTTATCGCGGCCGTCGGAAGCGCCTCCGATAATTCCGCCGCCGCTTGTCGACGTGGACCACTGACGAGCGAGGTCTACTTGTTTTGTTTATCGAATCGAGCGTTCGTTCCCGATCGATCGTATCAGCGCGAGCGTTTAAATGTACAGGGAAATCTTGTATATTTACAAGTCGAGTACGTATTTATAAGCCAATAAGGCAAGGGAGATAGGGAGGGTAGGGGAAGAGAATTTTATTTCAGAAAACGTGAAACACACACACACACACACACACACACACACACACACACACACACACACACACACACACAACGAGATTTTCTGCCAAAACGGAAGAGACGATGTCCTCTCTTTTTCACACCTTCTCCGCAGATGTTTTATAAATAAAAATCTGCCGAGCGTTTGTTTATTAATATTCCTTCGTTTATTTCAGCTTAGTTTTGCCGAGTGTGAATCTCGATACAAAAATGAATAACTCGGAAAGATACTTCTCGGTCAAGGCAAAATTTTTGACGACTAATGACATTAGTCATTTCAACAAAAAATTATTTTCAATCGGACGATGTGCTTCTTATAGATTTTTGAATTTTGCTAAAAATGCTGCTGCAAGCCAAATTTTTCCAGCACGTTAAGTTTCCAAAATAATTGAGATTATTTAATATGCAATAAATGTATTTTTTGCGAAATTTGAAGCTAAATTTTTTGACCACGTCCAAAATTTTTGTTTAATTCAAAATAATTAAAAAAGATATTTTTTTTTATAAACTAGTATTATCTTTAGTGAATATATATTAATGCAAGGTACATATATTCTGCTTTCGTCAGACCAATTACGTGCCGTTACTTTTAACGGTCTCGGAACATGGTAGTCCAAAGCCGGAACTGTATATTCCCCTCTGATAAATCGATAATCAATTTAACGACGTCGTTTAGAAATGAATAAAACGAGACTCATTATTTGTGGTGGATTCAATTACAGAGAAATTGTTGGAAAGACGACGGTCTACGGCAAAATATTACAGTTCACAAATTGGACGACGATCCCCCGAAATCTGGAACACGAGACATCACAAGATTCTGTCGAATCTTCAGATTCTTATCTGGAACTTCTTCGTCTCTTTCGTTCTCTGTAGATGCGAAATCTAGCGAGTCCGGTGGAATTTCAATCGGACGACGCGACGTCTCGGCAAGTGCGTTCACCCTGCGTCGAATGCGTCTCGCAAATTGCTGTCGCGCTGAGGAAACGGGCCTTCCCGTCGCCCGGCGAACGGAGGACGACGTCGACTTTGTTTTGCGGATTCCTGGCATGACGACGCCTGGCAAACCGGTCGCCTCATCGAGAATTCCGCGCGAAATGTCGAAGACACCTGGATGGAAAGGAAGCATGTAGGAGCATGAAAGAGAAATATGCACGAAAGAAAAATTGCCGATTGTTACAACATTCTCTATAATTGGAAGTGAAATGTATATGGATTCAAGTTGATATTATAAGATTGATTTTATATCGAGTGTAACTCTTGAAACGTGTCTATTTTTACGATTTTTACAACCGTAATTCTTACGATAAGTAACATTTGATTAAAATTATCCTCATGTATAGAAGAATTATCGTTCTCTTTTAATGGAATCTGCAGAACAGCAAGATTGAGAGATTTATAGGATATATTTGCATGATACAGCACTGAGAATCAGTTTCATTGCAATATAGAATAAACAGCTTTACCATCAAGAAAAATCTTCACGTATAATAAAATGCGTTATATTATGACGTTTATTATACGTATTTTTAATATGATTGTGGATAATTATGAATAAAGCTTGTAAAGCTTTATCTTCATAGGATTTGAGGATTCTATCCTTTATTTTTAAAAATAACATTTAAAACAAAGCATTTTTATTATGATTACAGAAATTGTTAGAAATAATCATTACGATTACAAACATATATCTGCTCACTATAGTTGAGGCTATCATATCACTTTGAGAATCTGTGCTCATCATAACTATCTTATATGGATGTAGGCTAAAAATAATATTATTGTTCTGTTATCATAAACCAAATCTGTTCTTTGCAAAACAAGAAATATAAAATATAAGAAGAAAGTTTGGAATAGAAGAAAAAAATATAAGGCGTAAGAAAGAGAAAGAAATATAAAGTAAAGAAAGAAATATAAGAAAAATATAAAGTATAAGAAAAAATAAAGAAGTATAATGAAAAGGAAAAAAGTATGAGGCGTAAGAAAGAAAAATAAAATAAAGAGATATAAGGAAAACATAAAATACAAGAGAGAAATATAATAAAAAAAATATATAATAAAAAGTACAAAAGAAGAGAGTCAAATATATAAATATTACACATGAAAAGTATAAATTACTAAATTATTATAATTTATACGTATCTCTTTCAAGATCTTTCTTTTTTCTTCTCTGACAGCGAGAAAGTACATTAGAAGAAAGATTTAAATATAGCGAATGTCTCAGTTGTCTAAAGTAATTAAAAACCATTCTTGCAGGATTACAATCGGGTATCTACGCGTGATTAGATAGGCACGTTTACGAGCTACCTGGTTTCTTCAATACCATTCTTCAACTTTTATCTCTCTGGAAAGTTATCGTGAAAGCATGTTCCACTTCTTTTTCTCGTGGCGACCCGCCAAGTGATCTGATCGCTTCGTTTCCGCGTTTAGTCAGCCAATGCCCGGAAGCAGTCACTGTGTCCACAAGCGAGAAAGAAGATGATTACGAAATAAAGGCGATAAAGTCGTGATGTTAACACAAATACGACATTACGACAAATTTATTATCGCGAGAATCGGAATTTCACAAAGGAACGATTTAATTAATGTGGGAAAGGCGCGAATTGGTATCGGAGATTCCCGCGAATTTCGGAGAAATTGCGTCAAGTTTTATCATAAATGAATTTACATTATGAAAGAATTTACATTTTTCCTTTTTTATCTCAGATTTAATTAGTTTCCTTCGTTGCAGTTTAATCTTCCTTCGCGACTCGATACACAGAAAAAAAATCTCAATCTTAAATGAAAACAAATAATATTTTCATATATAAGCAAAAATATTATCTTCTGAAAGATCATTTAGTCTTGATTTAATTAAATTTGTGTCGATACGAGATATTACTTTTGCTCAACTCGAAACCCGAAAGATCTTATGAAGATTATAACACTCTTCATAGATGAAAATATATGATCTTGGTTCAAGACTAATTTTTTTTTTTTTTTCTATGTACATAAATTAGAATGCAAATGTTGACGCATGTTACGGCGCATTGTTCTCGTGGAAGCTCGACTTTGTCTCTCTTCCGTCTCTATTCTCGGCGAGCGAGGTGGTGCTGCCAGGAACCACGCCAGCTGAAAATGTCTCGCACGTGGCTGTCCAACTGTAATTATACGCGCTCAGTTATTACACTCCCTGGGAATTAATGGGCCGTTGATTATGTACGTAATAACTATGTATGACGATATAACATCGACATACGCGCGATACAGTCAAACGCGCTCGGTCGGCGGTTGAATAAATAAGCGAGGGCTAAGTGAGGAGGGTATCGATCGGGGAGATGATTAATAAATGAAACCGAAACGCCCCGTTAAGCGAGACAATGGACGGTTGGTCATTGTTGAGCAATTCGATCCGTTACCCACGGGCAACGTCGTTTGTTATCGTGCAATGGCGCCTAAGAATAGAAAATCACGGAGCTTGTTTGTTACATTAATTAAGGAACTAATCTAGTACGTGAGCTATTAATAAAAGAATATTAGAAAGGAACTAATTAAATATTACCAAGATTAGATAAATTGATTTTTGTGTAACCAAGTTGGGTCACAGTTAGATGGCCTACAAAATTGAGTCAGTTACGTTATGATTAAGTTAAATGAAAAGTTAATTTTAAAGAGTTATTTTAAAACTATTTATATTAAATTAAAACGTAATTTTTTTTTTTTAATTTGATTACCCTAAGCGATAAAATAGTTACGATACGTACGAACATAAAATTTTAATTATAAAAAAAAGTTAGAAAATTAAAATTACGTTAGTTTAAAATTAGTTAGTTAGTTTAGAATTTAAAGAATAATTAATTGAATTAAAAAAAATTAATGTCTTTGAAATTGAGTTAAGCTAAAAGTTTATATTAACTATTTAATTTTTAAGTAACTAACTAATTACTATTTTAAATATATTACTATTAATAAGAATATAAATTAACAAAGAAAAACTGATTAAGTGTTACAACTCTAGGAATAATTCTGAAAAATCTATTTTTACAATATTTACAAATACCGTATATTTACAACTGTCAATATTTACAAAATATACCGCAACAGACGGAAAAAAGCGACGGAGTTTAAAGTTTAAAGTTTTAGTCGCTAGTATGGCTTCGTTTGCCGATGTATTTCCTGTATTTTCTGATGTTAGAAGTATTCCGCTAATTACCGTGAGTGATTGCGAATGGTGTTCAGCGATAATTTACGTAACGATTGTGTCTCAACAATTATCAGACATCGAGTTTCAATTATCGCGAATCAAACAAATTTTTCCACGTCTCTGTCTTTGCACGTGAAATGCCTCCGCGACTATCAATTATCGCTTTAAAGTACATATTGTGTAATACAACTGTATAACTTACGAATCAAATTTGCAATAATTGAAAAAGCTCGTGATATTTAAAAAGATCTAATACATTGTATGACCGATCGTTATATTATAATTTAATTATTATAATAATTTTCTATTGAATCCAGTAACTTTAAAGTCACATATCCATGTATTCTTAAATTTTACCTTATTTGCATGTTTTCTTCGGAAAAATACCGGAAAAAAATTAAGCTATAAAGAATGAAAAATTTCATAGTATTCAAGTATTTGTAACATGCAAAAATTGCTTTTGAATAAATTAACAAGAAAATTTTCTCATAATTCTTACTCTACAAATAAGATTACCTTGTGGAAATTGGGTCATCATTCACATGTTATCTAATCTATTATCAGCCATTTATTTCAGAGATACCAGAAAACTATCTCTTATTAATAATTTATTATATATAAAATATTAATTATATGTAAAATATTAATACATAAATATATGTACTTTTTTATTTCTTATATTTCATTATATTTATTATATTCAAAATAGTGAATAGCGCACATAATTTGAATATCGTTGTATATAAAAATAGAAGAATAATAAAACGACACATGTATATACGTTTATCATGCAGATACATGTATTAACATGCTGTTAAAAACATAATTGTGTCCTTGCAGATATTCCTGCTGCTTTTCTTGTTGCTGTACATCTCAAGTTATGCGCTGATTGCGCGCTTCAGACGCCGGGATCGCGAAGATTACCTGTCGGTGGACGAAGATGAGGCCACCGTGTACAGGATCAGCCTCTGGCTGTGTACGGTTGCCCTCGCAGTTTCCATTGGCGCGACCCTTCTACTTCCGGTGTCTATCGCTAGCAATGAGGTTCTCATTCTCTATCCGAAGAGCTACTACGTCAAGTGGCTCAATAGTTCCCTCATCCAAGGTAAAGTCAAATCATCTGAAGAAAGATGTAATACGAGTTACTTGAAATATATAAAATGCGCACGTAGATAGAAAGATAGGATGAAGAGATTAATAAATAAATAGAGTAGTTTATTTTCTTCTGGCATAATTGCTTAAAAATAATCGCATTTTAATTTAAGATATCAAAATTATAAAAAATTAATATTAAAATAAAAAGGTGAAATATAAAAGGATGAATTAACTTTAAGAGATTTAAACGAAAGTAAAATATAAAAAGGTAGGATAAATCCTAGAATATTTCGTTTTAATTCACTCGTATATATATATATATATATATATATATATATATATATATATATTAAAATTTATTAATGCTATCGAAAAGCATAGGAGATAAAAATTTTAAGACGAATATGACCAATTGACAGTCTATTCTTTTGTAAATTAAAAAAAAGATATTTATTTACATATTTATAAATTTAAAAAAATATTCATTTATATTATAATCAAATAAATAAATACCTCCTTTACATATTCCATAAACATCGTATTACATCGTAACATCGTAACAAGATTAATTTCCGACAGGTCTGTGGAATCACGTGTTCCTGTTCTCGAATCTGTCACTTTTCGTGTTTCTGCCTTTCGCCTATCTCTTCACGGAGTCGGAAGGTTTCGAAGGCCATAAAAAAGTAAAACGAGATTGATTCCTAGTAATAGTCTCCGTAACCCCTTTGTAACCATCTCGTGATTGTAGGGCGTGATGGCGAGGGTATACGAGACGGTGACAGTTCTCTGTCTCTTGGGTGCTCTCGTTCTGGGAATGACCTACGTCCTGTCGGCCCTGTTGGATTATCAAAACTCAAGTTTACACACGTTGCTCAGTGAGTATTGACATCTCAAGTATGAGATCGTATCTTGTATATAGTTTATATATACGAGAACGATAAAATTATATGATATGAAATGAGAATATCGACATGATATGAGGTATGATCTGCTTTACAGATTTATGGAGTTACTATTTACCTTTCTTGTACTCCTGCGTTTCATTTGTCGGCGTAGTGATGTTATTGGGTAGGTATCATACATTTTCATGTAATTCCAATACCCATGTGGCAGAAAGAAATCAATTTGTAATATTCTTTAAGCGCGTTAATAAAATCTCAAAAGATCTATCTTCTAATTCGTAAATTATTTTACTTTCAGTATGTACTCCAGTGGGATTCGTACAACTGTTTGACGTAGTGGGGTCGTTTCTCGTTAAACCCCAGTTTCTGAAAAACCTAGATGATGAGTTCTTCGCGTATAGATTAGAAGAGGACTGTATTCGCAGAAGGTAATAATTCTTCTCTTTATATTTAAAATTTATAGATATTGAATATTGTAAAACGCATGGATTTTAATATTGAAATGTATAATCGTTGTAATAATGATAGCAATAGTAATAAAAAGAATATTTTTTTCTTTTTGAATTAATTTATATTCAATAGGAAAAAGTATTTTGTATATATAATTCCATTTAGGTTGCAGCATGTGAAAATCACAGGAAAGTCGTACGTATCGCCGGCGCCAATGTCACCGGCATCGAGTTGCGGTTGGTCGATACAAGAGGAGGACGAGTCGCTATTGTGCATTAATCCGGGTCTGCTCTGTCTAAGGAACGGTGCTCTGCAGAAAGGCCTTTTTCAACGATTAGAGGATGTTAAGAACCGGCGACAATTATTAGATCAGCAGCGAAGAACCTGGTGGGTTCGGCGTACATTACTTTACCCAGTAGCAATGTTGACATTGCTATTTCTATCTACCGCCACGGCCCTATTAGCGGTGCAAAACACCATAGAGTTGCTGATAGGCATTAAGGCGCTGCCGTTGAGCACGAGGGTTTGTATACGTTCCTTTCTTCAAACTGCCTTAAAAAAGTTCATGAAGTTTATTTCATAAAAAGAACCTAATTTATTTCAAAAAATGTATTCCATGGATAAATCATCTTGATAATTATATTTCTTGTTTTTCTTCTTCTTTATTTAATATGAATGCTAATTTTATTTTAATTTGCAAAGACGTGGTCTTTTTCATTTCAACAGCAATTTACGCTCGGCATCAGCTCCCTGTCCAAGCTTGGACCCGTCGGTGCGGCTATCGAAGTAGCAGTGATCCTTTACTTGGCCGTAACCAGCGCGATCGGCCTGTATTCCTTACCAGGCGTGAAAAATGTTCAACCAAGGTTTCGCTCCACGCCGCTCACCCATATCATCGCGAACTGCGCCCTTTTACTTGTGCTCAGTTCGGCGTTACCGCTTTTATCGCGAATACTAGGTAACATTATATGTTTCTTAATAAAAAATGTCAAAGAATAAATAATTCCCAAGTTACGATAAAGAACACAGAATTTGCAAGTTAATCGTAAATAAAGGACTTGTTGGAGAAAAGTATTTCCGAAATGTGGAACTTCGTATAATTAACATTTCATTATCGCCGAATTGTGTGCTTATGTTTCTTTCTTGTTTGTATTTTCTTCAGGATTGACAAATTTCGATCTGTTGGGTGATTTCGGACGCATCGAGTGGCTTGGTAACTTTAAACTTGTGCTCTTTTACAATTTAATCTTCGCAACAGCGGCGATAGGCTGTCTGGCCACTAAGTTCACAGCGACCGTACGCAAAGAAATCTGCGCCCGTTTAAGAAGCAGTCTGCTCGGCATCTTCAAAACTACCAGCATCGCCACCGAAGCGAAGAAATATTCACCGTCATCAGGGATATTGTCTACAAAAGAAGATTAGACTGATTCGTTATATTATTATATAATTAATATAAACAAAGAGAGAGAAAAGAGACGCCGGGACCTTGCGAAAGTTTGCTTGGTTTTTACGTTCTTGCATGCCGTAGAATTACAGAAAATTCTCGAGCTTCTCGAAAACGCGAGGAATTTATGTAGGAATAATTTCAGTTCTCGAGTTTAAAAATCTTTGCGTCAATCCGTCAATACTCTTGAACTCTTAAATTCCTGAATCGTTAAATTCTTATGTGTTCGTGCTCGAGATGCTATTCTCGCGTTTTCGAAATTCTGAAACTGTGTGGCTTTTAATTTTTTAAGAATTTTTGAATCTAAATATATGACAATATATTTAAATATATAATGGCGCTTTGCATCGTGTCTGAGAAATTGGCTTCTCCAAGAAATTGAATAGATTTTGTGAAGTTTCTCCACATTAGCAAATCACCGGCGAATTATTCGTTAGTGACTCTTAAATGTAATTTGGAGCGTCCTTTTCTTACACCTAGACACTCTTTTATTCTTTTATATTTGGTGTATTTTTACTCACACCATCAAATATTGTTGCACTGAAGAGCCGACGAAACTTTCGTGAGAGCCTAAAAGTTATCGCTTCGACCCGAGTAAGCGAATGCTAGTGATTATTTGTAATTAAAATGCGTGAGGCCAGTCAAAGATGTAGCTCAGTAAAGACAACGAGGCGATCACATAATGCGTAGCGCTAAAAAAATATTTATTTATTACATTTAATACTATTTTTAAGAATATATTTATGTCCGGATTCAAAATGAGGATCCAGCATATCGAACGAATGTATATGTATTTGTGTCTCAAGCGAATTAACGGATGTGAGGAGGATTGTAAGGAGGATGCGATTAACATTTAGCTTATGTAGAGTGTTTGGCAAAAATCCTCCGTGGAAAGAAATCTTCGATGAATGTTTATTTGCCTTTAAATACCCCCATTTTACAATCTCCAGTCGTTGTACATTAGAAAAAAATACAATTTCAACTTATGTAATAAGTTTTAATGACTGTTTGAAGTAAAAAAAACCTAAGAAATATTAGCTAGATTGAAACATAAAAGCGTATGGAATTGTTTAATGACGTCTCACGCAAAATATGAAATGTTCTTAGACTGAATGAATTGCAATAAATTGAGATTTTAGGAGAATTATACTATAAATATACTCTGTATAAAGTGTGTACACATCATACAACAAATTGCACTATTAAGATATTCGCGATGGAATGAAGTAAACTGTTTTATATAAACAGAGAGATAGAAATTATGAAATTTCAAAAATATCTTTTTTAAAAAAATCGCCTTGAAGCCTTTGAATGATGTCATAGACAACAGTTTTTTCATTTTACAATATTCCATAAATATAAAGACTCAGTTTATTTATTACATTAGACGAAAATTTTCTATCAAAACATTAAGACAGTCTATGCTTTATGTATCTCTAAATCTGTCATTTTTACAGATATCTATCATAGACATTTTTTAATCATAAGCGGCTTTGTCATGCCGTTATAATTTATCCTCTCTCGTTTTAATTTATCCGTTTTAATTATATAATAACATACGAAGAAAATAACGAAATATCCTTAGTCTTTTATATTTACACTTTCAAAACTGTACAAAGTGAAATTAAATAGACATATAATTCATAAATTGTATCAATCTTTTTATTAATATCACATTCAGTCAAATTCACGTGTGCATTACTCGGCTGGAACCAACTTAAACCTGTATAATGTTCCGAGAACAAAATTCAAGCCAATACCACGTCGCACAATCGTGAAACAGCCCGGCTTCGATATATCTACTACCGTGGAACCAACTCGGTGCCGATCGTCTCGTCGTTTTTTCTTTACACCATAGAAAATGCCATCAAGTTTCGGCCATAACTCACTGAACTCGTTCGGATGTAGACTGCTCGGCTGACCGCTAACATTGGCACTGGTGAGCGCGAGTGGACCGACAGTCTGGGCGACACTGCGTATGAATTTGTCGTTGGGTACACGGATACCAACAGTGTCGAGGCCAGGATTGAGGGCCGGATTCAGAGCAGACGTGCGTCGCAGACATATGGTGTATGGTCCAGGGAGCAGGTTTAGCAGCATATAAGGTGGTATATCGTCCACAATACCCCATGTACCCACGTCTTTAACACTACTCAGACAGATCGCCAATGGTTTCCTTTCTTCTCGTTGCTTGATTTCGTATAATCGCTGAATGGCATCTGAATTGGAAGCCAAACATGCCAGACCATACACTGTGTCTGTTGGCACTGCGATCACTTTGCCTTGTCCAAGAAGTTCTGCTGCCATCGCGATGCTTCGGTTGCCACCGCAGAAGATATGTTTCTCTTCTGGTCCGAGTAATTCCATTTCCTTCTTGGCTTTGTTAATATAAACTTTCATAGGGCCCAGCGAACGTGGAGTCATAATATGTCGAATACTTGTTACATTCCACACCTGTAAATAAAAAATACAAATTCAAGCTCATAATAGTAATAATAATAAAGGATCAAAACCGTTAAACAAGCAAATAAGATACCAATGTGTGTATAATGTTTATTAGAAAATAAAATCGAATCGAATAAAATTTTCCTCGAAAAGAATGTTTTGGAATATAATCCTAAAATTACATCAACTTCATTCGTCGACTGCAGATTATATATACGTTTTTCTACTTAGATGATTAGATAGTTAGATGACTTGCATTCTTTTTTTCTAACCTAATTCTAATTCCATGTGCTACTCTATCTTTTTAATACATTTATGTATATCCTTTTCTTTTCCTAGGACAAAACCTGCAGTAAACTAACGTCCACTCGCTCTCTCTTGGTTTCGCTTCTAATTAAAATACTGCACGTTGTAGGAGTGACAATGAATTGGAATCAATTCAAATCTGATTGTTTGTGCCTGAAGCATCTAAAAAAGCGTCATATGACCAAGTTACCTGCGAGTCTAGTCGACCCGCCACGTGTAAGCACAAGCGTGATCGCAGCATCGGTAGAAGAGCGTCATAGGTTCGTCGGCTGATCGAGTCTGTAGCTGCTTGAAATAGGCGCGCGGATGCGAGCACTTAGGGCATCGCTCGTCCGTCGACTCCACGCCTAGCCATGCTGACTCGGCGTCGAGGATGTCGGCGCGCTTCTTGCCCGTGAAGTACGTGCGCGAAGTCACCGGAATCGTTATCGGGTAGATGTACGGACACGTGGGACACGCGAACCGATTGCCCGTCGGATCCTCTCGGAATCTGAGAAGATTCGCGCAATACGGACAGAATCGCAATACCATTCTTCACCCCTCACCGAATCTTGTGCACCGCATGTCTTACGAATATGTATATAAAAAACACAAGATTCGTTCCTGACGCACGATGACATCCGGCATTTCGATTGCAGTGATTCAAATGACGAATACGTAAAAAGATATCTCACTATCCTCGTTTCGCTCAATCGATTAATTATCCCATTAGAATTCACCAATCGTATTGAGATGATAAATAGATAATAGATGATAAATTTAATGACAAATGCAATTGGTCAATTCCAATAGAATAATTGATCGATTTCGAGTTGATAGGTCCTATTCTTTTTAGCTAAACTTACATATTGGATAGCGTCCGATTGGCCAATTTAAAATAAAATTTTTTGATTGGTTGATCCAGTGGAAAATCTTCAGGCATCAGCGTTGTAAGTGGCTATGTCCAATTGCAACATGTCAAACACAGCGCCTTAACCGTAAGAAATTTTCCGATTGTAGTCAATTATTCTCTTCCTATTCAATAATGCCCGATTCCACCAACGTAGATTAACTTTAAACTCGATCCAACTTACTCTTCATCTTTTTTCTCTTTACTTTTTTTAGTTCTAAAAATTAGAAAAAGATAAAAAGCAAGTTAAACCGAGATTAAAATTTACATTGGTGAAATCGGACATAAATCTTGTGTCAATTCTGCGATCGTGATTTATTTAAAAAAATTCTTTAGCATTGACCGATTGTGATTAGACACATCCGGTGATTAGACACATCCGATGATTAGACATCTCCGGTGATTAGACACCTCCGGTGATTAGACATCTCCGGTGATTAGACACCACATGTCTAATCACAACGTAATCAAACGTGACACTGGGAGCAAGCGACACAGTTGATCTGTGTCTTCTGTGCTGAAAAGCTCCCGCTCTCTTCCGTTTTGATTGGTCAAGATTCACGCGATCAGAATTCAATGACGTTTGACTATCTACATTACATAATCGGAAATAATCCACGATCAATATGGCACTTTGCGACGTTTCGCGGGAGGATCAAACGTTGACGCTGCGTTAGATATTCAGACGTTTTCGCATTTTGCGAGTGATTCGATTTGATATTTTTTTAGTTCTTTTTACAGCTGATGAGCCGAACTGGAAGTTCGCCAAAGTGCCGACAAAATCGCGAGTATGTCGCGAATATCAGAAAGAATTTCCGGAATCCTGAGGTTGGCCGATAGCACGAAAGTGACAGAGAGAAAGGTAACCACTTTGCATTGTTATTAATCATCGTTATATATTGTCATTACATCTAGGATTGAAATCGCATCGTGTATTATTTAACCGGCAATTTAAACTGTCGATAATCGATAATTGATTCTTGATTTAAAGATCTGCGTGATCTGCTTTATTTATGCTGATTTTATTAATCTACAAAGTGTCATTATTCAAGACGATCAGTTTAATTTGGATATTCTTATGATATACAGGATGTTTTAGATCAATTCCAATTTACAAGGCTGTACGAAATTTTCTAAAAGAATTAACGAGAATTAAATAAGGAATTCAATTAAAAGCATATTTTGCTAGTTCCAAGATATATATTTTATTTTGTATTTGATTCCAAAGCTCTGTTAACTTTTTTAACATAAATCTTCCAACTTTCAGAAATGTGTTACTGAATTATTGGCCTTGTATCAAGATGAGGAAGCTGTTATGGAGATATGTCAGAACACAAAAAAGAATGATATAGGAAAGGCCAATTGGCCCTATATTATGCTTACAATCCACAAACTAATTATCGATGTAAGATAAATCATGATATACAGAAATGTACATGATATTTCTTCTAGTAGCATCTTTTATTTTATCTTATTTATTTATTGTTTTGTTCATCTTTTCTTATATCTTCTTTATGTGAAAAAGGAAGCACAAAAACCTGGTAAAGAAACGAGTGCCAAGAACAATGAGAGACAGTCACTCAGTAATCTGATGACAGACACAATTCGTCGAGCAATTGAAAAATCAGCTGAGTATTTAAAAAGCAGCGATATAATTGCTATGATATTACAAATATTGGATTCTAACATCTATATGCATTATCAAGAAACGTATCTGGGAATATTGGTTAAATATATACTGCCCAAAAGTATAAATCATAGCAACATTTCAGCAGAACAGTGGAGAGAACTTTTGAATGTTTGCACTAAGCTATACAAAAAGACACATCTCAAAAGTCACATTATATTAGATGCATTGCAAATGGTTGTAGATTATTCCTTCTTGCATACAAACTTGCTTCCTTATGTGAAAAGTTTGCTGTTGTTTCTGGGTATATTAAAACTTAAAATTATACATTCTCCAAATTGTATATTCAAAACTAATGTGAATTATTTTATACAGAGAGGATTTTCGAGAATGTAAGAACGAACAACGAGCAATTGATAGAATCTTTCTATAAACTCAGCAGTAGCGTGTGTAAACAAATCATGACAGAATCCAGAATTGCGCTCTGCAGATTTAGTGAAAATGTATCAATGGATATCCTACGTTTGAATGGTTCTGAAGAAAAATATAGGCTACTATTAATCTTCATGCAGATTCATTATCCAGAAGGTATTTCCAGACAGGATAATGGTGCTTACGCCTATGACTGGGATAAATGGAACGACTTACTGCGTAGCATGTATATACTCATTCAAGAGAATTGTAAATTAGATGTACAATGGCGTAGTTTTGTCCAGTTTGCCAGTGAAGGTATTTTTTAAAATGATAAACACATATACAAATTATCTTATTACTAAATATAAGTAATTTTTTTCCTTTTTCTTTAGAAACATTCTAAAACTCATTAATCTAAATATGGATATACAATAAAAAATACAATATTAATAAATTAATTCCAAATAATTAATAACTCCGTAATTACATAAACTTTCGAAGCTATCTATTATTAACATTTCTCGTGTACATACAAAATTTATTAGGATAATAAATAAAAAATAATTAATTTAATAAATCTATTATGTATTGTTTACAGTTGTGAAACAATTAATAGATAATTCGATAAATTTTACTTGTTCTGTCGACGGCTCCCATTTTCAGTCGGCTAAGCGCAGACGAACGATAAAGAAAATCGAAAATGTTGTTGATCTGGTAACAGAAAGCAGCCCCGAGGAAATATGGCCATTGTTGAGAATTGTAACCGAAACATTAAGAAAATATCCGCAATGTTTGAAGTCACAAGATCTTGCACTTTTGCTGCAACGCTTAACGGAACTCGCTCAGTCTCGAGACGAGTCTGTCATGGATAATTTATATAATTTGGCCATTGTTCTCATGGAGAACGAGATGTCCAATGGAGAGGAAGTGCAGGATGCCACAATTCATTGGAGCAAAATTTGGGATATGTTACTTAGGTGTTATTTCAAAAATTACAGTCTTTTTATTACAATTTATTCAAAATTTGTTAGAACGATAGGATAATTTTTGTTCAAAAAAATTTTTTGCGTTATCTTTTGAACGTACTAAAGTTTTGTAAAAAAAAGATCATTTCGTATCATTTTGTATTTGAATTTCTCGTGTAACATTTGTTTTCACGCATACAACGTTTATGTTGTTATATTTTATAACTGGTTTAAGCGTTAATGTCACATACATAATTGCAACAGGTTTATCCTTGCAGATCTCTGGGAGCAAATCAAAATGAGGAATCAGGTCATTCATTAATTCGATGCTTTATAAAACACGGCAGAATGCCAAACGTGAACGCTCTCCTTAGATTGTACCTGACTAAGGCGATCCGCTGGTCGCCGAATAGCGTGCGCACACTACGATATTTGTGTGAGCGCGTCTCCTTGCCGGTAGACGCATCAACGTCGATGCTAGATCCATCGCCCTCGACGATGATGGCGCCGATCTGTGACAGAACACGTCTTTTGGAATGGCTCTTGAATGCATCGTGGCAAAAGCTGGCAACACGATTATCCGTCGAGACTATCGAAGATGTCTGTACGTTATCAGTAGATCTTATTTTGAGCTCTCGTTACAAACAGAATGCCAAGACAGAGCCGAAATACTCGCAGAATCGCGAGGAAACGCGCGTAACTTTCGTACCACATCGAGACATTCATTCGACGGATCTTCCGCGACTCTGTCACGCGTCTTTGACGTTCAAGTTGGAGTTATCAGTGAAATCGAAGGATAAACGCATCAAACGAAGTTCTGAGATGAAATTCAGCAGTGGAAATCCTGTCTCATATGTACAGGAAGCACTCAATTTCCTAAAGAAACGGCTATATGCTATTCTTCAAGAGGAAGATTTTAGCAACGTGAATAAAAATGTAGTTGAAGTCCATATCGTACTAATAAAGCTCGCATTTTTAGCGAGATTGCTGTCTGCTCTAAAGCAGTTGGGCATTCTTATAACGGAAGATACTATCGGTTGCTATCAACCACTGATTGATATAATGGAGAGACAACTAAAAAACAGTTTCGAAATTCTGACGAAAATCGATTGGGCTAGGTACGAAGTTACATTTGTGTTCTGTACAATTTTAAATTTAAACTTTAAATTTTACAAATACAAAATGTGTAATGCGTAATGCTTCTGTTAATATTAAATTTTTTTGTAGGTGTAAACATATATACTTACTAAGCATAACCAGAGCATTAGGCATGCTCTATGGAGCGATTTATGATGTGGAAATAGCCAGAATAATTGTCTCTGCATCTACAGTGGACATGTTCAAAAACATATTCGACTTGCTAAATCTAGAAGACAGTCGTTGCAACTACGAGTATTATGAGGAACGTAGTACTTTTCAGGTAGATAAGAAAATTTATTCGGAAATTTATTCTTCTTATGAAGAAATTTTAATTTTGATAAGCGATTCCAGCTTCTTATTTTTTCAGGGAAGACGCAAGCGTTCTGTCAACATGTACCTCGAGACTTCAGATCCGAAACCGAATCCACGCGAGGATGCAATTTGTCTACAGATCGTAGAGGCTCTAGCATCCTATTGCGCTTTACACATTGATGCGGATTGTGGCAAGTCCCCGGTGCAAACGAGGATGTTGCGTAATCTATTGACCATGCATCAGGACTTTACGAATTATGTGGACTCCAGGATGTCGCTGACGATTCTCGAATCGCTCATCGTACGCGATTACAACGAGATCCAGCGTGAATGCACGGACATGCCATTGGAATTTCTGCTGAAAGTGTGCCAGGAAGGTTGCAAAGACGAGGAATTATTACGACGACTATTGAACCTACTGCCCTATTTCTTTGAATACTCGACCAAGCACAGCTATTCACCTAAAGAAATCGTTTACGCTCTCGACCAGCTCTACAAGCGCATTAAAAAGCGAAACTATAGCATTCTCGTACATACGAGTTACATGAAGTGCGCGTGCAGTTTTGTACGGATCGATCCAGGCTTTTCATGGAATTGTACCGACATTTCTGACAGCAACGATGTTCTGACATTGTTTAATAGTATTCTCAATTATATCAGCGATCCACTTTTTGTGCTCCGTTCGCAAGCGATAAAATGCTTACAGGAGCTTCTGTCTTTTAGAAATGTTGCTCACAAGTGGAAAGAACTAATCTTTGTCAAGATAGAGGAAATAGCGTTTGAGCTGCTAGATGAAACGGTTCAGCAATCAAATCCCAATTCGCAAAAGTATGTATAGTAACATAAAATGTGAAAGGACTAACATCTAATATTAAAACAAAATTTTAATATTTAGTTAGTAAAATTGTATTTATAAAAAGTTGTATTAATTCTTCTTATAATAATCTTTAATACTTGTAATTTAAAGTAACTTACAATGTTGCAATGTTGCAAAGACTTATTATTCTTTCCTTGTTTGGAATAACAGCAGTTTGACAGAAAATCTACAACAGGATGAAAAAGAAACCAGGACGACTAGTGCCTTAATTGCGCTGGTCTCAGTGGTGTGTGCCAACGGGATCCTTCAAGGTCGTGCCTTATGCTCTATATTACGATTGGCGATGAAGAAGGAAGTGAATGTACATACGGTGCGGAAAGTTCTCTCAGCAGCGGCGCAATACACGACAACGTATGTGTCACTCATCGAGGATAACTTAAATTATTTGCTAACCTTCTGGATCGAGAAAGCGCATTATGAATTGCAAAGCTTTCCATGGACACTTGCGGGTAATATATAATTTATTAATGCAAAATTAATACAACAGTGATATAAAAAAATTTGATCATTTACAATGAACACAATTAAGAAATTTCAATATGTTAAGCTTTTATGAGAATAAGAAAAAGAATTTATAATATATACAATGTATAAGATAAATCATATGTAAGATCAATCATATTGGAGCTGCTATCGCAATTATATCTTTTCAATATTTAATTCTTGATATAAAACTAAATTAAAAATCAAACTCATTGTTATCAACAGGATGCGAGACTATAAACGAATTCTTTAGAAGAAATATCAACCACATTATTCCGATCTTATTGCGCACTTCAGATATCAATGAAACTATATCTTTTTGTACGAATCGCGTTGGCGTGGCTTTCAACGAGGTCTTTAAAGACGTCTTTCCGACCTGCTTCGCGTGGTTGATGTCACGCGTGGTTGTATTCGACTCCGACGCTATCGAGATAATGCGCAAATTGACGAAAAATATTGACGAATTTGCGGATATGTGCAATTTCAATCAACTGCTTCATTCTCGCCTGCAAGATGTTCTCGTGGAATTGATACGGCGGCTACACGATGAGGACGATTTCAAGCGCGTTTTCTCGATTTCGTGCGTTTACTTTCCGGCAACAGATCCGCCACATTATTCGCGAGCTTTACTGGATATATGTTTCGATCATCTGGAATCACACGGCTTCCTGAAGATGCACACATTGGTCGCCCAGCAATCAGCAGTGCTGCAGAAGACATTGTTACAACTCGTGTGCGCCGTTCACTCGTCACGTTGTCGCGAGGGTAAGCTAAAGCGATTGCATCAGTACACGTATTTTTGCACGTGGTTGATGCGCAATCTTGCAAAGCCCGTCTTCGACGAAATGGCCGCGTTTCTGGTTCGGGACGTTTGCTACAGCCTGTTGCATCTAACCAGGAATGATGACGATGAGACGCTCACCGTGACATGCTGCAAGTTTCTAAATCTGTTCTTGAGATCGGCGCTCCCCGCGAGAGCCGCGGAAGTCCGAGATATTCTCCGGTTCATCGTAGCGAATTTGATCGGCTTGGTGCAATCCGACGCGAATGGTATCGGTGAGGTCACCGCGGATCTACTCAAGTTTCTCATAGTGGAGCAGAGAGACGTGTTGCGAGAAGCTATCGCAAAGCTCGGCACGTTCCCAAATCAAGAGGTCTTTCAGAACGCGAGGAGAACTCACAATTCCATTAGATCGGAGAACGGAGCTGTGCTATGCTTTGAAGACGAGCTTGAACATTTCCTAGATGCCACGAATGAAGAAAACGTTGAGTGCACGCTAGAAGATCTTGTGAATCTCACGCAGCAGTTGACGATGAGGAAAAAGGAGCTGCGAGAACTGCATCGAAAATTGGAAAGACCATATCCGGAGAACGGTGCCAGTATCTTGCATCGGTTGATATTTAGGTAAACCTTATTTATACTGTTAAGTCTATGGTAAACGTTATTTTATCTGAGTTAATATTATTTTATTATTTAATCTCTTTTCTTTTTTAATGTTTCTCCGACTTTCTGTATTTTTTTCTGTATTTTTATTCTTTCTGTATTTTTTCTGTATTTTTATTCTATCAAATAATATAAAAATTTCCTATAAAAATCTCTAAATATTTATTTTTAGACTTATTAGATTGATGGAATCATCTAATCTACGCGTGTCAATAGAGGCCACCAAATGTCTTGGCGAAATAGGTCCGATAGATTCCACAATGGCCCTACGAACAGCCGGAAATCTTATCCGAGAAGCGGACTATGCAATAGAAGCTTTGACCTATCGATCTGTTACGATATTAACGAGTTTTCTTGTGGAAAATTCAGTGAAACTTCGCAAGGTTTTTACTTTCATAATGAAAATTTGTGTTACCTCAAATTCATTAAAATTATTATTGCAAATCGAAAAGTGAAATCTACTCTCTCCCTTTTAGAATATTATTTTCATTCTATTTACATATTTTACTTAAATAATATTTAAAAAATATATTCTTTAAAAATATTAGGAAAGGAAATAAATAATATATTTTAATATTTCTTCAAGGTAAGCGCGGATGCCCTTTACGCCGTTTTGTCAACCTCCAGTGGTCGAAAATTATTCGATTCCAAATATTCAAAAGATCTGTCGAACATTCTTGACTGCACACCTCTGAAAATCGACTACATTCGGCCGTTTGCACACAGTCATTATGTCACGCAGACCTCCTTCTGCGTGGACGCTACGAAATTTCGTATTGTCATGAATTCAAAGAACGCACTGTGGACGGTGCAAAACAATGAAAATTATGCGGAATGGATTATCAAAGTTACCTGTAATATTGCCGAATGTTTTGTCGACTCTTATCTGGAAAGCTTTCTTCCAGTTTGCCGACTCAGCGTCGAATTCTGTGAGGTGATCCTACCGAGGATCATTTATCTCGTCATCCACGAAAATGCTAGCTTTATTGATGCCATGTGCGACTGTATCAATCAATTCTTCAGGTATTCTCATTAATAATTAATAATAAACGGCGGATGACTTGGTATGAAACATTTATTTGAAACTCAATGTAGATATCTAGATATTTTTCGGAAAATTCTGCAATTTTATTTTGTAAAATTTTGAAATTTTATTATTTTATTTTATTTTTTTTTGCTAAATATTTTATCGGTTTTTTTTTTTTTTTTTTTTTTTTTTTTTTTTTTTTTTTTTTTTTTTTTAGTAATATTCTGAGGAAGACCTACATATTTTAAAGTACAAAAATCAATGCGTTAAAATTCTTTCAAAATTTAATCATCAAATCGTATCAATCACTAGGCAACACTTTGCGATGAGTGAGGCAGAGACCATCGCGTCGCCGACGTCAAAGAGTGACAGCTGTGACCAGAAGATTGTACGTCGCATGCTGGATGTGGTAAATCACATCCGCACTCAGCTACCAGATGGCACAAGCTTAAGACTTGACTATGTCTATCTGGCCAAAGCGGCACACAAATGCTCTGCATATTATACAGCTCTATTGTTTGTACAACTTGCTTGCGGATTGATCTCGACGGACTATCCAGACTTCAGCAGTGATCCGAGGATCGACTACATCTATGAATGCCAGCCGGAAGTCGGCCGGGTGCTGCAGGACATCATGCTGGACACCTATCTGAACATCAGCGATCCGGATGCTACATCTGGCGCTGGAGTATCGCATGTGCTTAATCACGACTCCCGCGTGCAATACTATGCACGTACCAATCGCTGGGACAAGGTCATACTCGCGCAGGACATTGAATTATCTAACTACAATCATCCGTCATTAGCGAATGCCAAGCTGGGAATGGCAAATGCACTATGCCATTCGGGACTGCAGTTTCTCCAGTGGCAATTCCTGGGTGATGGTCTGGATGAGAAATTTAGGTGAATTACGTATATAGAATTCTGCAAGAAAATTCTGAGATTAATTTTATGTATTTTGTTCCAATAAAATTCCATACTACGAATTTCTCTCCCTTTAGTTATGAATGTGCTTGGAGACTCGGCAAATGGGATCTACCTGTTAATGAAACTGCCGCTGTCAATTATAACAATTTTCAAACGCAACAATTACGACTAGAGTCACTGGAGAATGCGTTCCACGAGTATCATTATCATGCATTGAGATGCTTCCACGAAAACGATCATCGGGGCGTAGAGCGAGCGATTGAATGTGGTCGTATGAGCATAATTCATGAACTACGAGTAATCAGCCCGGAAAGTAGCAAGATTGTCAATCAGAAATTGTCGCAGCTACGGCTTCTGTGTGAGATCGAGCAGCTGAGTTGGGCGTCTGATTCACCAAAAGAGAGATATCCGGAGATTTTACGACGCTGGAACGAGCACGAGATCAGTTTGACTGGTCAGTTCGATCATGTGGAACCGATCTTGTGGCAACGCATTACCATGTTTCACATACGCGAATCTCTTCGAACGGATGCAAACATGCAGGAGGCATTCTTTGCTACTTGTCTGGACTTGGCAAAGATCGCGGAAGGTCAGAGTAATTTTCCGGTGGCCAACCGAGCACTGAGAACGCTCGAAATGCATCAAAACTTATCTATGAATCTGGAAAATCAATTACTCTATCAGGAATCGCTTTTAGCGTGGATGAATGGCGAGCAGCTGGTAGCGCGTCATTTATTACGCAATTTGATCGAGAAAAAAAACCCAGAGCCAAGCTTGAGAGCAAAAGCTCTGCGGGTCTATGGTGATTGGATGGCAGAAACAAAATCGGAAAATCCTCAAGCAGTGATACAAAAATATTATTTGACGTCCATCAACATCAGCGAGACTATCGAACGAACATCCGATGTTATTAAAAATCTTTATGACACACAGGTGAAATAATAAATCATAGAATAATCATTATTAATTACCTGGAGAGTTACAACATATATCCTTAGACTTTTTCTCATATTGTAATAAAAAATGTTTTTTCTTTTGATTTCTTCAAATCAAATTCAAGTCAAATTTTAAGCTTAATTTATTTGTTTTATTTATTATTAGTCTAATTCCCTAATTAATTAAATTAATTCAATAAAAAAATAATTCTGTTTGTTAAATGCTGTCTGTTAAATTTTATATGATTTTCATTCAGGTCGCGCTAGCACGTTTTGCCGATGCACAGTACGAGCAGATCACCACATATATGAATTCTCCTATGTACGGGGCATTGAAAGAATATGCTCGTAGCAATACTACAAATAAAGAGGATCATGCGAAAATGATGAAGAATCAGGATTTCAAGCGCGCTGTGATAATCAGTCAGAAGCAGTCGACGAATGACGCAGCCGAATTAAAGAATATCGAGCAGGAAAAACGCAACTACCTCGCGCAGGCTCTAAAGTATTATGTAAGAACGCTGCGCGGCAGCGAGGAGCACAATCTGCTGATCTTTCGATTAATAGCACTTTGGTTGGACAACATGTACGAAGACGAGGTAAACGAAGAGATGCTACATGAGCTGGATACCATACCATCGTTCAAATTTGTGCCACTAGTGCCGCAGTTAGCTGCCCACGTGAGCAACGATATCAAGCAGGCGCATAACTTCTCCACGCGGATCTTCCGGATCCTCGAGCGATGTGCCCTAGAGCATCCGTATCATACACTGCCCGTGGTGCTGGCGCTGAAGAATTTGCACTGCGACGACCAATACGAATCGAGTTCGAGGGTCGTGAAGAAAGAGGAGCGTCGCGTGCTAGGCGCTAAGATGCTTCTCAAACGATTGGCTGGGTCTTCCGTGCGAACGATCATTGAAGAAATGGAAATCCTGTCACGAGCGCTAGTGAGTTTCGCTTACTGGCAACCCAAGGGAATATGTCATCAGAGTAAACGCTATTCAATCTCACGGGAGCAGCCAATAGTCAAGGTATTTTTTTCATCATGGTTCGATATTTCTTTAGAAGGAATAATTGCATCACAATGCGAAAATTTAATTTTGAATCTAATCAATCGATCGATTTTGCAGATCAAGAATTTAAACAACGTTCTTCTACCAACGTTGAGTCTACACGTGAAGCCGTCGGGTAATTATAACAATGTGATCGGCGTGAGATCGTATCAGGAGATCTGCGAATTTGTCGGTGGCGTGACCGCGCCTAAGAAGATCATCTGCATCGGCACTGATGGTGTGCAGCGTCGACAGTTGGTCAAGGGTAAAGATGACCTACGACAAGACGCCGTGATGCAGCAGGTGTTCACTGTGATGAATACATTGCTCCGCACGTGCAAGGAGACACAACGACGAAATCTGCGTATCAGAACATACAAGGTGGTGCCATTGACGCAGAGATCAGGCGTATTGGAATGGTGTGACAACACAATGCCCATCTCAACAACTCTGATAGGGAGTTCGAATACGCCCGGTATGCACAAGAAATATTATCCGCGAGACCTAAGTGCAAATGCGGCTAGAGAGAAATTGAAGAACGTTGCGCAAGAATCAAACGAGGTACATTTTACAATCAGAAATCCTTTTATTTCTAATATTTTCGTACTAACATTTTTGGATCTTGAGCTTTTATTTTTCTTCAATCTGTCCAGGTAAAATTGGCGGTTTTTCTTGAGTGTTGTAAACGTATGAAGCCGGCATTTCATCATTTCTTCGAAGAGAAATATCGATCGCCCGAGACCTGGGTCGAGAGAACTCTCACGTATACACGCAGCGTTGCTACCACGTCTATCGCGGGTTACATTTTGGGCCTCGGTGACAGACACCTGAGTAACATTCTCATTGATGAACATACCGCCGAGGTGGTCCACATTGATTTTGGTGTGGCTTTCGAGCAGGGCAAGGTGCTGCCTATTCCAGAGATGATTCCCTTCAGGTAAACTCGCCTGTGTAAAGTATTTTTTTTTTTCTTTTATTGTATCAATATCTTCTGTATCGATATCTTCTATTGTGTCAATATCCTAACAGGGTTGATAAATATATTACTTGTATAACATCGTTACCATTATGGATATCTTTATTTTATATTAAATATTGCACTTTTATCATCCTTTTTCATTTAATAATCATCATCGTTCATTCATTTTCTGCCATATTATAATCTAGGCTAACCAGAGACCTCGAGGTTGCCATGGGTGCTTCTGGCATCGAAGGCACCATGAGACGCAGTTGCGAAGTGACCATGCAGATGTTACGCGATCAGAGACAAATTATCATTACCCTCCTTCAAGTTCTGTTATACGATCCGCTCTTCACATGGGCAATCACGCCGGAGAAAGCGTGCAAGATGCAGAGCGATGTCATAAGGGGCTTTTCGGAGAATAGCGGACGAGGTAATGGAAATCAATCGCCAAGAAAATATAAAATCATAAGAATTTCTTGATTCGATGCATTTTAATTATGGCTCATCCTAATTCATAAATTATTTTTTATTAATTTTTATCTTTTTTAGCGCCCGTGGAAACCAACAAGATCGCCAAGAGAGCTCTTTTGAGAATCGAACAGAAATTGCAAGGCACCGAGGACGGTCTGGTGTCCAGCGTTTCTGGACAGGTCGAGAGACTTCTGCAGGAAGCGCGAGACCCCACGAATTTGTGTCGAATTTATTGTGGCTGGCAGCCATATTTGTAAACATCAGTAAATAATATTCCTAGGATAAGTTTTATTTGATAATATACAGTCAAAACTAAACTTTTTATTACGTGTTGAGAAGTTTTATTAAACTGCGGGGCACCGAGGAGAGACAGTCTGATGGCCAGCGTTTCTTAACAGAGATTCTATTATGGAATTGTTCGAAACGATAGAAATCTAGGAAATAACTGAATAACCCCAATTGAAATGTAATTCCGAATAATTTCATAATACATTCCGAAATCGAGTAATTTCTGCAGGAAGATGATACATTTCGCGAATTTGTGCCAGATTTACTGCGACTGGCAGCCATACTTGTGAATACCAGTGAATAATTATCTTTATACTCTTAGGATAAGTTTTATACTTAATTTATGATGTACATTCAAAAGTGTCTTTTTATACTTGTTGAGAAGTAAAATTTTATTCATAATTTAATTCGTTGAAATTTAACTCATGACCCGTTCATATTACGCGCTTAAACGAATCGATGTATCAAGATATCTCGATATCGATATCCAATACATCCTTAATTTATTCTTTTCAGCTGCAGATCGCGGTGCACATTAGGAATTTCGAATTCAAATTTTCAATTGAAACGGAGTCAATTGCATACGAGATGAAAATTACAAAAAAAAGTCAAGAAATTCTAAAGCATCTGTGACATACTTCACATGTCGAAAACTATGTAAATTTCCTCATTTTTATAATTTTTAACTCATTTCAAGATATACAGTTGCCCTCCAGATGCATTTTCGAGGAGATGCAGAAAGCCGCAGAGTGCAAAAAGTGCACGATCGGACGCGTTAACGCGCGCAAAGAAAACGAAGGCAAAGTTCCGAGTTTCGTCTCTGTGGAACATTCGATATTTATGGATTTCCCTTTCCCTTTTTATTAATTCCGGAGCGAGGTGTATCGCTTCTCGACAAGTTGTTTATTAGCGAAATGCAGTGAGAGTGCAGAAATGTGCGAGGGCGTGAGTTACACGCGAGACGAATTAATCGCGATGAGACGGCGAGGTCGGTTTCTACTCGAGCCTTCTCCTCATCTCTTCAGGAAGGAGGCGCGCTGCGTTTCCGTCTCGCTCGGGTCAGTTCCACTGTGAGTGTAGGTATACGCGTAGGCACAGTCGTGTGGGTGTAGGTGTAAGTGTAGGTGTGCGGCGTATGTAGCGCGCAACGTCGCCGTCGCGTCTCCCCCGTGTTCTCTCGTCATCGATTGTGCGCGCGCGCGCGGCGCAATCGGGGGATCGCTCGCGAAGTTTCTCTAGAGGTAGGCCGCGTAACCGCCACCGCCGCGCGATCGCCTCCGTCCTCGCGGCCTGCAGCGGAAGAGAACGGTGCGCGGGGGCTCGCGATTTCCGAATCGAACGAGCGAGCGAGCGAGCGAGTAAGCGAAAGAGAGAGAGAGAGAGAGAGAGAGGAGAACGTGGGTGGGAGGGAGAAAGAGGTACGTGTGCGAAACGGAGTGGAGCGAGTGAGCGCGGGCAGGCGGGTGGGTCCTGCCGAAGCGTCGTCGTCTGTCGCGCCGCGGGGATCGTTCCCGACCTCGTGGATCGTCAGGATCGGGTCAGCCAGTCAGCGAGCCAGCCACTTACAGGCCGCCATCTTGCTGCTTGCGAGAACGGTGACAGACGGGCCTGCCTGCTGTCGCGATCTGAGCGGAGTGGAGCGGAGTGGAGCGGAGCGGAGCGCGGTGTGGCGAGAGGCGAGAGGAAGGAGGAGAAGGAGAGAAGGAGATAGACACATAGGTAGACGACAAAGTCCCTTCATGCGGTACGCGCCTATGCCATCCCCGTCGCCTATGCCTCATTCTACGTACGATCGCAGTCGAGGATAGTTGGAAACAGCGGGAAATAGCCTAACGAGAGAAGGAGGAGGAGGAGGAGGAGGAGGAAGAAGAAGAAGAAGAGTATCGGCCGCGCCGATACTCACAGTCGAGTGCTAGGTACACGTACACACACGTACACAAAGGCGCACGCGCGCGCATACGCACGCACGAACGCACCTTCGTCATCGTCGTCGCCGTCGCCTCCTCTCGCAATGGCAATGGAGACGCCGAGGGAACGAGAGATTGCTGCCGAGGACAGCATCAAGGTGGTCTGCAGGTTCCGGCCGTTGAACGACTCCGAGGAGAAGGCCGGCTCCAAATTCATCGTCAAGTTCCCGTCCGGCGGCGAGGAGAACTGCATCTCCATCGGGGTACGTGGGACGCTATAAAGCCTCTGTGCAAATGTGAACGACTCGGCGCAATCGTCGGGATCCGTTCCCGTTTTCTTATTGTTGCATATATTGTGTATAGATATATGTTCTATGTATGTGTATGTAGATCTATGACGGAATTGTGATTCATGTTTCTAAGGCTTTTAAAAGTGCATTCTATATTTGGCATTTTACACTACCTAGGAACATTTTTAAGTCATTGAATATTATATACAGTAAATGCAACAAAGGTTTAGATATAATGAAAAGAATGAGAAAAAGAAAAGAAAAAGAAATAAAAAATAGGAAATAAAGAATAGGGAAGATATAGAAAAATAAATTTTGCGATATAGGAATCCATGCTTTATGCTGATATTTCATATGTGTCATATGACAAAAAGTTTCTAGAAGCATAGATTGATTATAGAATAGTAAAGCTTCTAAGTCTCTAGAAATTCTTTATTATGTATTTAGCCAATACTCTCAAAAAATTTTTTATACGACACATGAAATATTAGTCTCAATATACATATAATCAAGAAATATCAAGCTGTTCTTTCATTGGTGAAAAATAATTTTCTGTTTACAATTCTTTATATTTAATTCCTTATTCCTTATTTCCATTCATTGTGTCTGTACTCTAAGTTGATATAGTTAAAATTATATGTATAATTAGAATTTTGTGTGTATTTAATTAAACATTGATATTAAGTAAATTATAATAGTAGAGAAGTAAGAAAATTTATGTTACTTAAAATTCTACAATATGTAACAATTACAAAATTTACTTTTGTTGAAAACTTGTTCTCCCAAATATAAATTTTTGGATACGTGATATATTGATTGTAGGGCAAAGTGTACCTCTTTGATAAAGTATTTAAGCCAAATGCTACGCAAGATAAAGTTTACAATGAGGCCGCAAAGTCTATTGTCACAGACGTTCTGGCAGGATATAACGGAACCATTTTTGCATATGGTCAAACATCGTCAGGTAAAGAATTGTACAAGATAATTATTATAGAACTAGGTGTTTACTAATTTATCTAGTATGATTTTTAGATTTTACTTCGATTTTATACTAAAATCAAATTCTACATTTATACTTAAGAATGCTCAAATTTTGCATGGAGAAAATGAACGTTATAAAATTCTCCATATGCAGGTAAAACGCACACAATGGAGGGAGTCATTGGCGATCCCAACAAGCAAGGAATTATTCCAAGAATCGTCAATGATATCTTTAATCACATCTATGGCATGGAGGAGAATTTGGAATTTCACATCAAAGTATCATACTTTGAAATTTATATGGATAAAATCAGGGATCTCCTCGATGGTAAGATCATCGCTTAATCCTGCATTAATTTATTAAATCATGATGTTAGCACAATAATATCTCCCTTACGTGCTTTTCAAAAAACCTTGTAAATTTTTTTCAGTATCTAAAGTTAATTTAAGCGTACATGAAGACAAGAACCGGGTGCCGTTCGTGAAAGGCGCGACTGAGCGGTTTGTTTCTAGTCCTGAAGAGGTGTTCGAGGTGATAGAGGAGGGCAAATCAAACCGGCATATCGCCGTGACCAACATGAACGAGCACAGCTCACGTTCCCATTCCGTTTTCCTTATAAACGTCAAACAAGAGAATCTGGAGAATCAAAAAAAGCTCTCCGGTAAGCTGTATCTCGTCGATTTAGCCGGTTCCGAAAAGGTAAGATTGTATAAAAGAAATATATTTTTTTTTATTTTTTCCACTCCATATTATTATATTTTTACGTTCTCATGTTTCAATAGGTTTCTAAAACTGGTGCAGAAGGAACGGTGCTAGATGAAGCGAAAAATATTAATAAATCTCTGTCTGCACTTGGTAATGTAATCTCGGCCTTGGCTGACGGCAATAAGACTCACATTCCTTATCGTGACTCCAAGTTAACGAGAATCCTGCAAGAATCCTTGGGTGGCAATGCTAGAACCACAATCATCATCTGTTGCTCTCCCGCTAGCTTCAACGAATCTGAAACAAAATCAACTTTGGATTTCGGTAGATTTTTTAAAGATTTCTTTGATAAGCAGCAATACGCCGCTCTGTTCTCGGCAGATTTTGTGGAATGTGTTTATTACAGGTAAACGCGCTAAGACCATCAAGAACGTTGTATGCGTGAACGAGGAGTTGACGGCCGAAGAGTGGAAACGTCGTTACGAACGCGAGAAGGAGAAAGTGGCGAGATGGAAGGGCAAAGTGGACAAATTGGAAGCGGAATTATCGCGTTGGCGACAGGGTGAGACTGTCAAACCAGAAGAACAAGTCAGCCTAATTGAAGGACCGGATGTTACCACACCAATCACTACATCCATTGAAGGTAATGAAGGCAGAGAAAATAAACGGTTCGTTTGAATAATTAAGACAAAAGAAAAGATGTAAGAGATTAAAAATATAAAATTATCTTGCTGATACAGATTAAATATGTAACTTTCACAAGTTGGAATCGTAAAGCGTTTTGTTTTGTAGGCAAATTGGATGATAGTCCGATGCCTGCGACTCCTGGCGGCGGTCTTATGATCGGTTCCCTCTCGAATGAGGAGAGGCAGAAGCTCGAGGAGGAACGCGAGAGGCTGTATCAACAATTGGACGACAAGGATGAGGAAATTAATCAACAGTCGCAGTATGTCGAAAAGTTGAAGGAGCAGATGGAGGAACAGGAGGAACTTATCGCCAGCGCGAGGCGAGATTACGAACAGTTGCAGCAGGAGATGAATCGAATACAGCAGGAGAATGAGAGCGCTAAAGAGGAGGTGAAGGAGGTGTTGCAAGCGCTGGAGGAGCTTGCAGTGAATTACGATCAAAAATCGCAAGAGGTAATTGATTTGTGAACGATGAAAGAAAGATTATTCAGAAAAACATACATATTTTTATCTATGCTATTCTAATTTCAGGTTGAGCTGAAGAACAAGGAACAGGAATCAATGACTGAGGAACTTTTGGCTAAGCAAGTAGCTCTGAATAACACCGCGTCCGAACTACAACAGTTACGTGACATGTCGGCCCATCAAAGAAAACGCATCGCAGAGATGCTAGCAAATTTCCTAAAAGACTTGGGGGAGATTGGCGTGGCTATCGGTGGCGAATCTAACGAAAACCTAAAAGTAATAATATATTTAAATCCTCTTAAATAGAATAAAAATATAAAGATATTTAAATCCATTAATAGAATAAAAGTATAAAGATTAGGTTTACTTTCTGTGATTTATTTAACATAAATTTTACAATAGATTTTGTCAATTATGATCTCAATCTGTATTCAAGATCGCTCCACCGGAGAGCAACGGTAAATTGGAGGAGGAGTTCACAGTGGCACGATTATTCATCAGCAAGATGAAGTCTGAAGTGAAGAATTTGGTCCAGCGATGTCAGGGATTGGAAAGCTTCCAAGTAGACTGTAACAAGAAAGTGAGTGGTCACGGTTGCGTTTCACGTCATCGCATTAATCACGATTTCCTTTCCGCGTCTCTTTTCTCTAATTAATTTTCATCTTGCGTCAATGTCTAGGTTTCCGAGTACGAGAAAGACTTGGCCGAATGCCGGCTGTTGATTTCACAACACGAAGCCCGTATGCAAACGTTAACGGAATCGATGAAGGAGGCCGAAACGCGTAAGCGAGCCTTGGAAGAGGACGTAGACGCGTTGCGCGAAGAATGCGCCAAATTGAAGGCCGCCGAACAGGTGCAAGCGGTTACCAACAAGGAGAAGGCTGAGGAAAAAGAGGCAGCGACGAAAATGCGAGTGGCCTTGGAAGAACAGATGGATCAGCTGAGAGACGCGCATCAAAAACAGGTTACTTATTTGTCAAATATTTCAGCTATTTACTAAGTTTTTAATTGTTCAATTTTCAATTTAATTATCATTTTTTCTTAAAACTTTCTAACTTTCGATCTTATTCTAATCAAGGTTGCCGCGCTCAGAGATGAACTGTCTGAGAAACAGGAACTGATCAGCGAACTTAAAGATCTCAATCAGAAATTCACTTTGGCGCATCAACAGATGCAGGCCGATTACGAACGACTAAAGCAAGAGGAGGCTAATAAGTCGGTTAAGCTGCAGGAGCTTATGCTGTTGAACGAGCGCCGAGAACAAGTATGTTTGATACAAAAATTCACGTGGTGGTACATTATTGATCATAGCATAAAATTTCATGCGAAATAAATTTATGATCACGTTAAATGCCTATTCTAGGCAAGAAAGGATCTCAAGGGATTGGAGGATACGGTAGCCAAAGAACTGCAGACTTTGCACAATTTGCGCAAGTTGTTCGTCCAAGACTTGCAGGCTAGAATAAAGAAAACCATCAACGCGGAGGATAATGAAGATGACGGTGGTTCTCTCGCACAGAAACAGAAGATATCCTTTTTGGAGAACAACCTGGATCAACTAACTAAGGTATAGTTTTAAACATCAGCGAATCATATATCACACTTATTTATCATATATTTTCTATTAATGTGTCACTATTGATTAATTATTTATAATTAAAATGTGAAATTTATTACTTTTACTCATGTGTTTGTATTATTAATTGTTACTGTTAATGACTAACTTTATGCGTAAAATATTAATTACAGGTGCACAAACAACTCGTCAGGGATAATGCCGACCTTCGCTGCGAGTTGCCTAAATTGGAGAAACGATTGCGGGCGACCATGGAGCGCGTCAAGGCCCTGGAGACGGCGTTACGTGACGCCAAGGAAGGCGCGATGCGAGATCGTAAGCGATATCAGTACGAGGTGGACCGAATCAAGGAGGCGGTTAGGCAAAAGAATCTGGCGCGTCGCGGACCAAGCGCGCAGATCGCCAAGCCGATTCGCGCCGGTCAACACCACCTGAGTAACGTCAATGCCATCAGAACCGGCAATCGTGGTAAGGAATAGTCTTTTTATCTCCCTTTATCTACGTAAGGTGCCAATTAAAATCGTCGTCCTTTTTTTTTTTGTCTTTTTTTTTCTCTTTTCGTTTTTATTTCGCAAATTTTCTTTCATATTATATGTGTATATATACAATCGTCTTGTTTTTTCTTTTTTTTAGATTCACTTAATTAAAAAAAAAAAAAAAACCTACATTGTGTGTCGTTGTGTGGGTTTGTTCGGTTTTACGTTACAAAAGGGGTGGCGACCCCCAGGCAGCTCTACGCTTTAGAGTAAGTGGGTCGATTTTGTTACATATTCTATATCTTTTTGACTTGGGCACGAGGCTTTTTGCGCGATTTCATTAAAGAGGAAATAAGCAAATAAATATATGTATATAAAAAAAACGAACAAACCTCGCGACGTTCCTTTCCAATGTACAATCGATCGTATCTTTTCTTGCATGGCGAGTTTAATTATTTGAGATACGATTTTTAGTTGCGCTGTATCAGTTATATCGGGCATCATGAAATGTTAATTTCATGAAATATGAAATTCTGTTTGATTGATCAATGTTTACTTTGGAGATTTATTTGTTTTCCTCTCTTTTTGTTTCCATGTTCCTGATCACACACACACATACAGATATGGGTAACAGCGTACAGTGATCGTGATCGCATAATGCCAAAATACCCTTCACTTTTACAGAAAACGAATGCAAGAACGCTTTCATCGACGAAAACAAAAGAATTCCAGCGGCTCTTATGTATAATGGATATGCATAAATGTTACAATTATTAACATTATTATTAAAATAAGGGCATAGTACTATATTGTCCACAAGGAGAGAGCACCGCCAGTTCTTTTTATTGTTTTTTTTCCTCTTTTTTTTTTTTCTCAGAGCAAGCATCTGCTTAGGTATATATAAGATAAGTGCATTAAATTATAAATATATTTAATCACGAGCGCTGCATGTCCTGTCGATGTAAATAGTTAATTTTTATAAATTATTTAATTTAATGTCATGTACGTATACATATATGCATGATTCGAATAGATATTGAAATGAATGTCTGATTCGAACGACCACACGAAGAAGTCTCTCATCACTCTTATGGAATAATTTATATTTATCGTCCCTATTTAAATCGCGCTCAGTCTGGAACGAACGGAGCAAATCAAGAAAAAAAAACTTGCCGCCATCCTACGAGTTCGAAGCGAAGATCGCGCGATCGCGTTGACCAGGAGCCTCGAGATCTCGAGAAGGAGGCAACGAATACTTAAGATGTTTAGTTCAGATGCCAATTAATTACAAATTAATCGAGAAGACGATCGGACATGCGGCTTTGAGCGAGTGTAAAGATGACCGCGGCTTAGACAAATATAATCGTAAGAAATCTCTCTCTTTCTACCCAACTAGCTAAGATAAGAATACCTCGCGATAAGAGCGCACGATAAAAGTCTCGCGTCCACGAAACTCGTAACATATATGCCTTAGGCACTAGCACAAATCTTGAAAATTGACTCTGCGCACGACTCGAGCACGATGTCCGATGTTTGGATTCGTCTGAGTGTGAAAAATCAGGACCGAGTTCTAGTTCCGTGGACCCGAGTTCCGAGGACTCCCGAACGCATCCTGCCGGAGGGCACGCTTGAACGGGATTCAAGCGTAGAATTGCTCTCTCCAGAGCTCTCGCGTTACGTCGCGAGTTGGCGTGCGGTCTTATCGGAGCGAGGGAAATTCATTTCGAGGACCTGTTCCGCGATACAAGATAGGAGAGCGATTTGGACGACTGTCGGCCATCGCGCGGTATACACAGCGCACAGTTCGCCGAGCATCTCTCCGATCTCTCGTGCGCGTCTAATTTAGTTTAATTTATCCTCGACACGCTCTTTGGCGACCAGTAGCGAAGCGTACCGAGCGACGGGAAGTTTCGGCCTTCCTCCGGCGAGCCTTGGAGTTCCTCTCCTCTCACTTTTTTCGGATACGAGCGAGTAATTTCGGTGAGATTCTCTCTACTTGTCGCGGTTCCCAAGAGGAAAAGAGAAAAGAGGGAAAAAAGGAAAGAGAAAGGAACCTTAAGAGTCATCGGAGTTTCGCGGCGTCGTCATTAATCCTTTTCGAGAGATCCCCGCTACTTTTTCTTTACACCTAGCTCAGTTCTCTCGCGCATTTGTATCACGTTATTTTCTACGCTTATTTTTTTCCGCCAATTTACATGCGAAATATCGTGCGACTTTTTGTAAATCCATTTATAAGGAATTCTTCTCTGTGTATGATCGCGCGCTCGAGACAGCCGTATTATTATTAATTTTAATCGCGATAAGATTCGCCCGAGACCGCATGAACGGCCTGGGCGAACGTCAACGATGGCCTTTCACTTGGTAATCGTGCATCTCCTCGTTACACGGCAATTCTGCAATTCTGCGTTTTTATCGTCGCTTCTGCAAAAGATCCACGATTGCGCATAATCGATGTAATCTCCCTCCGTCGAGCGAGGCTATTTATGAAACGTTTTCGATCCTCTTTACGCGGAAGCTCTCGCAACTGAATAAACGCGAGAGCGCACGCGGGCTTTATTTAACGATAATAGACTTAAGCGAACCGCATTGAATCTTTGTAAAAGCTTTTTTGTGGAGTACGACGCGGGGGAAACGAGATGTAATGCGAGAGAAAGTATTCGATTAATACTTTTTTTCATCCAAATTTCTATATATATATATATTTCTCTCTCTCTCTCTCTCTCTCTCTCTCTCTCTCTCTCTTTCTTTCTCTCTCTCTCAACTTTTGTGATATGTATCGAGGACGAGGAAGTTGCGTTCTTTTTTTTTTTTCCTCTGCTCATACGTGGCGAAAGACAACCGACGAAGCATGTGGTGCATTAACGTGAGTGCAATTATCGTTAAGCTATTTTTGTCGGGTGTATGTAAATATATGATATATATATATATATATATATATATATATATAAATATACATGTAATGTGTCACGTTAGTTTCTCGCGGCGGAACGTAGAAGGAAAAGGGTGCGTTCCGCTCCGTGATGAAAGAGAGCAAGCATGCGTTCTATGCACGATTGTATTTACCGCAGGTATAATATAATATACACACCTATAATGTTAATGTTTCTCTCTTCGATGCGCGTCCTTTCTTAGACGCTGATGAATGTACTTTCCCCTTCATCCCCCTCAATCGTGTTGCGCTGAAAACTGTAACTGTGTCCATGACGGTTCACGTTTCTTTCTCTTTCTTTCTCTTGCTTTCTTTCTCGATTAATTATCATGGAACAAAATCATCGGTTTCGACAAACAACTGTAATTCTGCGATTGCCGATTTCGGTCTCCCTCTCCCCTCCTCACCCACCCCCCCCCCCTCTCGTTCTTTTCTCGCGACGTGATTGAGAAGTCGAGATTATGTAAGAAATCATGTGAGAAATCGCTACCGATCTTTGTGATAGGCGATAACAATCCCTAAGCGCAACAGTAATCGATTCTTATTATTAATGATGTAATGTATCGAGCAATGTTCGCCGACGAATGCGGGGAAGACAGAGCTATCGGCATATTATTTTCGTAACGTCACCGGCGTGTCTGAAAAAATATACTACACTTATCGCAAGTCAAGTAGGCGAGATTATAACGATTTTTGTGCACGCAGTCAGTCACTGTTAAAGAGGAGGTCGATCTACAACCGTAGCTTTTTCTTCGTCTCGACGAGCAAAATATTTCTTGTCTCTCGCGATTTTTTTTAAAAAGTAAAGGAGAACGGAGAATCCCGTTCCATTGTCGAGAGACGATCTCAGAGAATATCAGCGAGCAGACCGACATTTAACTTCCGGCAGTCTACGCAACGATCCCGAAAAACGATTTTTGTAACGATCTTTTTTTGTCACGCGAGATATTTCCGCCAACATTTTCCGCATCAGCGATCGAGTTCAGATCTACCTCATCTGAAACAGCAAGTAGCGAAAACGAAATTAAAAAGGAAAAATAAGAAAAAAAAAAAAAGAAACGCATAGCTGCAATTCTAAACATTTTTCCTAGACTTTAGGTGGTAGTAAATTTGTATGCAGGGTGTAGAAGAGAGGCTGTAGAGCTACAAGGTACTATATAAATTGTAATACAACACTCTCCTCGAATTAAAACTGTAATTTTAAGATATTATATCGTTATTATTATTATTATTATTATTCGATTATCGAAACGACAATGCTTACATTGAAAAAGGAAAAATCACGAATGTATTCATTTATTGAAATGTATTTATTTATTGTCGCACCGCATACTGTCCCGGCGAAGTAATCTTCGAAAGAAATATATTTATAAGGTAATATAATAAAAAAATATATTATACATACACACATTTTATTGTGAGTACGTATCCTGCGTAAAATCCTAAAATTGATTGCTTGATTCTACGATATTATCCTTAAGTTGGAAAAAAGTTTAACTTTTATCAATTTATTCATAATTTGTTATTCGTTTCATATAGAAATGTTTATATTTTGCAGTTAATTCGTACGAAATTATTTCTTTTTTTCTTTTTATGTCAGTGGGTCATGATACAATTAAAGATGATACTACGAATTTGTGGCAGTAATACGTGTTATATTATAAAAGTTGAGTTTTATTTTTATCGATAGAATTGTACAATATATCATAGATATCAAAACATACCATATTCATAATACAATAAGCAACATGATCATTACAACAAGAATTTTCACAGGCTAAGTAGAGACCTGCATGTACTTGACGTAGAACGCACTTCTTTTTACAAAGTCCCCGGCAGTATTGTATAATCGGTCTTTACGTCGATAAATAATACTACATGTGGAAAACAAGAAATATTCAGCGTGTAACGCGTAAACAAGTATATTTATTTATACTACAAAATTACATACGTACGTATTTATCACTGGAAATTTTTATATAATTACAAAGTGTAAAAGTATTCGTGCATACGTTCTATCCTTTCTGGAATAATTCTGTACGAAAAGAAGTCTAAACTATAAACTAAATACATGTAAATAGTATTATGAAACACTTCGCAGTGCGATACTGTTCTTTTTTGGACGAAATTATTCCCGGACGATAAAATACGCGAATATTCTTCGTTTCCGCATTATTTTAAACTTTGTCACGATTGGAAATCTAGAAAAAATTGCATTATATTCATGAATGCGCAAAAAAATGCGTTTACGCATTTACAAAATCGGCATTGAGCGGATTGCTCCGTAAAGTCCAGCCTTACGTCCGAGCAATTAAGATTCGAGACACACAATGTCTCGACGAAAACGACAAAAGGCAGAGATATGTACTGAAAGAAATCTACTGAAAGATATCTACTGAAAGAAAAAAAAAAAAAAAAAAGATAAGAAAGAAAACGAGTTGGCAAATATACATACATACATACTAAAGATAATCTATACAATACAGAAATTTCCTGTTGGCCAAAGAATAATAAAGAGAAAGCATAGCAGCATGGCAGATATGTTCAATGAGCAAGTACATTGGCAGTGTGTGGCATATTTATTATTTTCCGGCAATAGAACGGAATATTGTACTCGTTCTCTAACTGGCAGTAATCTCATTATCTCCTAAATATTCGCAAGTAATCCCAAGCTTAGACTTGAGAGTACGTTCTAGAATCTAAGAAATCGACAGTAGAAGACCGCATGTAAAGGATAAGAAAACAACAAAAGGAAATCATCCGCGGGATCTTCCTGATCAACTGACCAAATTCGCCGAGTACCCGAGGTTTAATTAATGCTAACGATCCAAGTGATTGATAAAAATTACCGCGTGAACACACAAGAACCTGACGCGATGGTGATTCCGGTCGTCGCGACGTTAACGTAATAGCGTAGTGCACAGTACTATCATGTTCAGTATCAGCGAACCGCAGAGGAGGGCGGACAACCAACTGGGGCTCGCGATGATCGTCGTCGTATGATGACCGGAGTACACTGGCACCGTGCCATTTCGATCCCTATCGTTCGGCCCGCGAACGTAATTATCTTGGATGAAATCGCCCATCGCGCGAATCGTCGGCGACAGTACCGGCCGCGAATGACCCGCGTCGGAATATCGCGACTGTGGACGAGATATTGGCGAATCACGCCTTACGACGGGGCACGCCATGCTCGATCGTGGCGTCTGATACGACCATCGCGTGGCCTCCGACACGACGGAGCACCGATCGAACTCGTGCACAGACGGTTCGCGAGAAGGCGCGAGATTGGAAGAGCTAACCGATACAAAGCCGGAGCTTTGGCTAGACGATCGTGAAAGTGTGGGCGGCACGGCGGTCATCATACCCTCCTGCCAGTAACCACCAGCCACCCACGAGGTCTGCGTCACCGATCCGAGCTTCGGTGGCGACAGGATGCATTTTCTTTTACTGCTGGTCATCCTGAACAGATTCTCGTTGCTCGTTGCGTTGTACACCTTTCGCTCGAAGATTGCCGGTACTGCTTTCGCAGCTCTACTGTATCTCGGTGAATCTTCGCTCAGAAGAAGGGTGCTCAGGCTGTCGTTCAAACAGCAATTGTCCGATGAATTATTCTCGTTTTGAGAGACGGAGTTTAGACTTAGACAACTGTTGTTGCTGTCGCTTGCAGTAATTATAGATAGTTTCTGCCTTAATCTAAAAATAAATAAACATAATAGAAACGTCCGCAGATCGAGAAGAGTAAAAGTAATGTAAAATATTTACATTGCTGAATGTGATTTGCTGAATTTGATTTCAGTGCAAGATAAGTCATCTGCCGTGTAGACTGATGGTTTAATACTGTCGTTTGCTTCGCTTGAAATTTTATTCTTTTTGCTTTGATTGTTAAATGTCAGCTCAGGTGACATGTCATCCCTTGTATGTAACTTGATCTTCTTGAACGCTACTGAGCCGGTCAATGTATTTTTATACGAACTGGATCTTAGATTTACTAAGCCTATGACGAGTGCACATAATGCTATCTGAACAGAAACAGATTATAAATTATTAAACTAAATATATAAAAGTTCCATTCAAACATCACAATAATTCAAGTATTATTTGTTTAACTTACCATGTGAGATCGCGTGATATATTCTGTTATAAGCCAGGCATTATGAAGAATTGTCAAATTTTCAAGACTAATGATGCAGAACCATAAAAACATCAGAAATACATCAGAATTTTTCCTCCTACTCGTTAAACTTGCCCAACAAGCGCACAAATGAAAGAATAATCCACTGATTGGCAGCCAAATGAAATCGTAGTTGTATATGATCATTGGGAGCACTATCGTCGAAAGAACTCGGAAAACTGTTTCCAATTTTCTTGCTTTCTGCAAGAGTGCTAACCAACAATTATTTATTGCTACAATTGCATATGAAGTATCAAGCATTAATTTTATAATAACGTGACTTTCTTTGCACGTCTTTCCGGCAAATATACTTACACCAATAAACGCGTTAATTGGTTTCTTCCTGTAAAACAACATTTTATAACGAGTAAGCCACAGCGCTTGCCTATGTAACACATTCCGCACTGTTGATTTGCAGCCATTGCATAACGGATATTTCATTTCCAAATATTCACTAAATGCTTTCAGCTCTGCCTTAAAAAGCTTCTCGTTTTTAGGCTCAAAGTTGGATAGTTCCGACAGTTTCAGACTCTCTCGCTCGTTGCAGTATGTACAGAGATTATTCTTGAAAATGCTGTGTTTATCACTTCTTTCAGACAATTTACAATATTTTTTATGCACTTTCGAAATTGTACGCTGCTCTGGAATATCGTATGCATAATCGCCATTCTAAAATAAATTACATTTGTTGGCAAACTATATTAAGAAAATAGTTTTCTACTAAATAAATAAATAAATTACAATAAAAAAAAATACAGTAAAAAAAAACAAAAATAATTCACCTTGGAAAAACCATTATATTGTTCACACCACGGACACAACCACCAGCCCAGGTTTTGCCTTGAAATTTTCGTGTTCTCATTGCAAAACCAGCAGTTCACTTTCACAGGCCATCTTGCTCTGCAAAAAAATAATGCAAACAATAATGCAAATAACGAAGTATCCCCTTTTGCAAGGAAGGGGATAATAAGGGACGTGCGGAAAAAGTAATAAACAAAATCGACTCACCTCAGTCTGTGAAAGACTGTGAGACACGTAGCAAAGATCAAGAGAATCGGAGCAAATACAATCACAAAATCGAACGCTGCGTTGTGAACAGGCTCCATATCGTACTTGGCAATGTGACTAAAACGCGCTAAAAGCACGACTGTGCTGCGTCGCGAAGTAGCCGCCTCCTCAAAGTCCACGAGAAATCGTCAATCGTGTGCTGCATCTCCCGCCAAGCGATCGAGGGGCAGGGCACGCCATAACCTGAAAAAGGACGTTCAAAATAACGAGTAATGGACAGGTGTTACGAATGTCACCGCAAAATCACGAAAAGCGCGAAAAAGCGTGAAATCTTGGCGGGAACTTACTTGGTGGTAACGACTTATCCCCTCGTCGAGACCCCACGTCGAGAAAATGACTCCCAGGAAGACCTATTTCCTGGTCACATAACACGTGCCGGCAAATGCCCGCGCTGCGTTCGTAAAACGTTCGCGCGATTTCCGCGCTGCGTTCGTAAATAGACGCCCTGCCTACTTACTATTGGCTACTGTTTATCACGCGACTCTCGTCGCCAGTGCCATCTTCCGTCGACACGCGCGCTTGAGTCGTCGTGTAAGTTTGAGAAGATGGCGCTGCTATGTGTCCGATTGATCGCGCTGTCAGTTGTCACTTGACATATCGTATTCGAGACGGGTAAACGTAGCTCCGTAGACTGACGTTCGGCGATCTCTTCGCAGCGATCGTGTGCGATTACCGCCCCCGGAAGTGCCTGTTAAACGTATGAGTGTGAGAATAGTGTATCCTGAACAAGATTACACGTGGTCTTGACACCATCCCTCTGATTCTTGTGGTGCCTCTGTTTCTTTCCCCAAGGTCCGATCGTTATTTGTGACGAGAAGACTCGAGGTAAACTTCTTCCTGGGAATGTTGAGGGATTCGCTTATTGTTCGAGCGTCCTATCAAGAGGTGGGTAAGTTTAGTTAATCATCTTCTATGCGTTAACAAACGGATACGCGCGAATGTGCGTATATGTCAATGCGTATGCGTGTGTACATCTCTTAAAAATATTAAATAAATAACGGAAAAGGTGATTTCCTGTTGATGCTCGCCGCAATGCGCTGAAACCCTATCGAACGTACGTCAAAATTCTAAAATAATATTTTGAATAATAAAGATACGAAGATTTTTAAAAATTTATTAAATGATTTTTATCATTTTTTAGAAGATTGATTCATCTTTGTTGCGCTTTGTTTTCTCTCTTTAACGACGAAATGCGTGCTTAATTTCTTTAAAATTGTAAGAAGTGCAGTCGCGATAACTTTAAATTAACACTAATAGATTCTCAACGAATTACTTTATTCTCATCTCTTTAAATATATATTTCTAATCATAATTTTTCGATAAATACGTTCATTTTTTTCTCTTTGTTTTTAATGTATAATTTGACTAAGTATTAAGAAGGAAAAAAGAAAAAAAAAAGGAAGGAAGAAGAAGCGATCGGACGGAGAATTCCAAATTAAAGATTTGTAGCAGCATGTTTAATAATAAAGCATATTTTTGCTATTTAAAATTGAAATAGGATTAATTTCACAATATTTAAACGAAAATGACATCTTGTTCCATTTATAAACTTTGACTTATGACTGAGTATATTATATTATTTAGCATTTATTTGTATCAGTTGTAATTGTTTCAAAAATAATGATATGAAATGTTATCTATATGATATACAATAAGAATATTTTGAAAGCGAATCGGTCTGATTTTTCATCCTTTGCTCGTTAAACGACGTTTCGAAACTGATTGTACCAAACTCATTATATCGAAAAGGAATGTTAATATGTTGATACACGAAAATCAAGCAAAATTTTCTATTTTCTATTAAATTGATTAGTTTGCACCTTGATAATCGTTTGCATCGAGTGACGTAATGCTTCTCGACAATTTAATGGTGAGAAAGTGGGAACGGTCGAGTGATATCTGCATCGTATTAGAGCGAATGGTGGTGCGAATATCGATCCTTGCGTCTCGTGACGAGGCCGGTTTGGTTTCGAGGTCACCGGGATTGAGCCGCAACCCTCACTCTCGATCTCATTAATCCCCTTGTCTGTCCGTATCATATCGATTTTGTTCAGTGATTATATCGATACTTACGTGCCTAAAAAACGTTCAAGCGATTTAATGTAGATTTAATATGTTAAATTTTGTTTACTTAATATATAGATTTGCAAGTCAATATACTTCTAATAAATCTTACAGATAATTTTTATATACTCACCATTTAGCTTTAATATTTCTTAATTTTCTTTACTACATAGAGACGTGTATGAACGCATGCGTGCGTGCGTGCGTGCGTGCGTGCATATGCGAGTGTGTAGATGCGTGTGTATGTGTGCGCGTGCGCGCGTGTGCACAGGTGTGTGATCCTAGTTAAATTAGGTCATTGAGTATGAAATGTCCGATTTTCTTAAGTACCACGTTTAAGAGCCGATATCTCTGACATATCACTTTGACAATTCTTGACTTCTTTTTATTTTTAAGGTACATTATCACTCTTTCAAGCGCACATTTTTATTTGCAATTTTCTTTCGAATTGTTTTTTTAGATCAATTTTTTTTTTTAAAGTTTTTAAAGATTACCTTTTTCAGGCATTGAACCTTCCTTCTTGCAAGGAAAAATATTTAATTCTCAACAAACTGTGTGTAAGAACGCCTTTTGCAACTTCATTGTCATTCGCTCTACAGCTTCTTTGCTGCCGACATAAACAAGCTGCCGTTAAGATGACAAAATTGTATCGACAGTTTAGGCGCATACTTTGATTAATTATACTGCTTCTTGTTTGAGATATAATGAACCAAACTTTTAATTCCAAATCGGACATTTCATATTTAATGACCTAATAGTAGTGTAATTCTAGTTATAGTCCAGATTCTTTAGCATGTCTATTTAAGGAAAGAAATTATATTGTCTTATATATTATCTTTGTATAATCAATTTATTTATAATTTTAATTAATTTTTTTTGTCATTTATTACCAAATTCATATTACGGTTATAAAATTCCTGCAGAATCTTTTATCAATTAATCTCAATTTCTGCGCTAAATGAATTTTACATCTTATTATTTCTTTCGAAAATCAAAGACGTATCGATTAATCTTATTTAATAATAAAAAAAAAGAAAATAACAAACGAATAACATATACAAATAGAAATAGAAATTATATCGATACCATAATTATGTAACTTACTGCGAAGTTTCGAATTTTAGTGCAGCACTACGTACTCGAAATACTCATGCTCACGATATTTAAGATGTTCTAATTTCGAGCTGTCTATTAATTCCCGAATAACATTACGTAAGTTACGTACAGACAAAAAAAGTCAATTCATTAATCGCATATCATTTACGAATACAAATAATTTTATAGTTTTATTATATATTTTAATGTTTTAATTACGATGTGGAATATGAATGTATATATCGTAATTTCAATTCTTCAGTAATAACTAATAACGGTATGATATAAATGTACAACGATGGTTATATTATATGGTATAATCATGATATTTTACGATATATCTTTCGAAATGATTTCTACATATTTTTGTTTCAAAACATTTCAGCACATTACCATTAAATGTTATGAAAGAGAAATATTAAAATATATTAAAATATATTTTATTTTAATTATGATTTTATTATTGCCTTTTCTTATTATTTTTCTGATTATATTTCTTTTATTTTTTATTATTGAAGTAGAATTTTGCAAAATTTGAAACTAGCGATAAAATTATGATTTAACATAGTGATATACGAGCAAATTTACTTTGTACCGATACACTATTATTTTGAATGTAGGCCGGGTGACACTCATCGTTTCTCCGTCTTGCACTGATATTATTTCTTACCTTCTCACATCTTGCTTGATGAAAATAGTATACTAGAAACAGGTTAAGGTTAGCAACCAAGATAGATTGATTCACAATTCACAAATAAAAGATAGATGAGATATAAGAATTAGTATCGAAAGTCATTGTTCAAAACTGAGTGCAGTAAAAATTTAAAAAAAATTAAAAAAAAAAATTAAAAAAAAATTTCCTTTTTCATATTTGAAAATCAATTATTGTGCAGTGGTTTTGTGTGTCGTCATTATATTGTGAACCGTTATTAATATGTTTGCCATTGTTTGCTGAATTCATTTTATTAAGGCTTAAAAAACAACATGATAATTTACAACATTATCACTAATGAACAAAATTATTTTAAATTAAAAAAATATACATAATGTCACTTTATTTTAAACAGTTATTACATACATCATGCATAATAAAAAAAATATATTTCATTAAAAAGAATAACGATCATAAAACATTTTAATAATGGGATTTGCAAATGAATCAATATTATAATCATATGGCTCCCTTGAACCTCTGCAATTTTTATGTAAAACGTTAATTTGTACAATCCCGTGATTTCCCATCGTACTACTTACTAAAGATATTTAAAATAAAATTTTAACACAGATAAAAACTGTTTTATTAAGCTGTATATATTTAGATATACAGATAAATGATAGCAGTCATTTATTATTCTTCTAAGAAAGGATCAAATTTATCTCATGTTCTAAACATTTCTTTCAGATAACACATCTTGAGATATCGTTTGTGATGAAGATACTTTTCAAATATTTTCTTATTTTATAACATTTGATATCGATAAATAAAAGATTAAAACTTTAATTAAGACATTTGAAGCTTTAAAATAAAAAATAAAATAAAAAAAATATGAAATGTAAAAACAAATATAATGTGAAACAAATATGAAATATGTATTCATATTCACTCACGCACGCACGCACGCATGCACGCACACACGCACGCGCGCGCGCGAAGAGAGGGGGAGGAAGGGAGAGGGAGAGAGAACAGGAAAGCTATAAAAATAACTACGAAATTTACGAAACTATATACCGTTTGATATAAAAATAGAATTATGAAATCTAATTCATATTTTCTATAGTCCTATGCAAATAAATATTAATTATGCCAGAAGATGAAGATAAGTTCCTTTGGTTCTTTTACTGATTATTTCATCTCAGGCCGTACTGTATGTAACTATTCACGCGCGCGCGCGCGCGTGTGTGCGTGCGTGCGTGCGTGCGTGCGTGCGTGCGTGCGTGCGTGCGTGTCCGCATTTGTGTCTATGACCATGTCCGTATCCATGTCACGTCCGTGTCCGTGTACGTGTACATATCCATGTCCATGTTGGTGCTTGTGCATGCGTGCGTGCAAGCATGTGCGTGTGTGTGTGTGTGCGCGCGCGCGCATTCGTGTGTGCTACCATATATTAGTCTACATCGTTATATCTAGTCTTCCTGCAACAGTTTTGCGGTCATTTAAGCAGGTCGGGGATCCCACGGACGCGGTGTTACGAACCACCTCTCTCTCGCCACAGTTGCATCGCGAGCTTTTCGCGTTGAGTCGCATTCGGGTTAACACGTTAGTGAGATTTAGACGGTGATTCGAATAACTTAATTGCGATCGAAGATGATCATCTTTTTATTATAGTCCGTATTACGGTTTGTAATAAACCGATGAAAACGCAAATTTGAAAATGTTGTGTCTTTAAACGTATTTTTCGAGGGTCTAAGCTTAAATTAGGCTTAACTTTGCTTTTGTCAAAGTTTTTTCCGATACGTAGCAAAATATCGAATCGTCAAATATCAAGTCTATTATCAGTGCGAAATTAATGATTGATGACTGAATACGATATTTAATCGCAATACTATATATCCGAGGAATTTTTCAAAATTGAAAAAATTTATTATTTCATGTTATGTGACCGCACCGGATGATATCTTCCAAATTTGTTACCTTACATTTAGATATGACTGTTTTGCGAAAGTTGGAAGTATCTACTCTCATGTTTAATACGATAGTATTGTACAATAATACAATAGTGACTAAATTATGGACGATTATTAATAGTGTTAAGTATTCTCCAAATTAGAAGTTAGAATATTTCATATATTTCATATATTTTTTGTATATATATTATTATGAAATAGTTTGACTAATATTTCTTCTTTGATTTAAAATGCGTCATTTTTCTAGCTATTTTTTGTATTCATAATTATAATAATTGTGGTATCGTATGCGTAATAAATGGTAAGACATGAATGAAAATATTTTGATGGTACACATAGACACATAGGTAAATACGTGAAAATACAATTTCTGTCACAATGAAATATATAAAAATGTTATTTGATTTGAAAATCTTTTCGAAAAAGCAATAATACAATTGCAGTTATACTCTTTATGTATATATAAATATGTATACGTAAATATAAAAGGACAAAAAAGATGATGCAGAAGAAGAGGAATGGAGAATCCAGCGAGGTCTGCATAAATTTTTAATAATCTTAACATTATATGACTTAATTGGAATGTTCAACTAATGTTAGAAATTAACGAAAGAAAGTAGCAGAAATACTTAAAATTTTATTTGAAATCATCTTTAACAGTCATTAACAATTCTGCATGGATTTTCCTATCGATTTCGCTACACTTATAATTTTTATGAGAACGAATATTGTAAGCCTTTTGTTTAATCTCCATTTGATGAATCGAGTTTGTTTCAAAGCTTACTTATTAATGCTATTCGAAGATTTCTGTTTTCTCCAACGGACGAGACAATACCTATATAAAGGTTTATTTTCAGTTATGTATTTGGATTAAATTATATTTTGAATTTTTTTTATTTCTGTAACACACACACATACACGTGAACGCATATACTCACGCGTGCGTAATGGCAATTCTAAAAATCATATCTGAATTTCTTGTTCGAGTGATTGCTCTTAAGCGAAGCAAATTATCCAGCATCTCCATTCTTCTCAAAATATTTAAAGAGCTATATACTCTTAGGACATTTAAACTTAGAAAATTAAAACTTGAACTTTGAGAATTTTTTTTTCAAAAAATTTATTTTAATTAAAAAATTATTGTATATACCAAAAAGTGTATGTTTTTGTTTATAATTTTTGTAATTTGTTACAAAATTCTTAAAATTGAAAGAGTGAAACTGATGTGTGTGTTGCGTTTTTTTTTAAATAGTTTTTGCCATTGTGTAACCATTGTAACCATTTGTTGATTATTATCCGAAACGAAAAATAAAAATTAATAAAAATAAAAATTTTCTTGAAAAAGATTTTAAAAAATTAGTTTTTGTCGTAGTCGATTTTAAAAATAACGATTTTTCGCAAAATGGTGACCGTTTGAATGTAGATTTGTGAATTTTTAATGAAAAGATCATACTTCCCGAATTTATGAATCATAACGTTAAAAAAAATTCTATGACAAAAACTTGATAATCATATAAAAAATATCTGAAAAATTTTAAAGCTTAATCGATCAATTAAGTTATCAAGATATATTGGTTATCGTTTTTTAAAACATCACATTTGGAGAAAAATGCTTTTAAAGATTTAGGTAAGATTATTAATGATAAATTTTTTTTTTATTTACATTGAATCATCGATTCCCGGACCATGTAACTATATAATTCTTCTTTCTACGATGTACTGGCCAAATGGATTCTGAAAATGAAGGTTCATTTTTAACGCAACAGTTATCTGTATATTATAGTATCTATATTATCTATATTATTTATATTATCTATATTATCTATATTATCTACATTATCTATATTATATTTGTACGCTATGGCCGATTCTTACTCCTCCAACTAGCTGCCTATATAGGCTGTAACTTCATTTTTGTAAATTTTTTAATGAAAATTTCAGGAAATATAGTTCAAAAGTTACATACCAATAAAAATATTTTGGAAAAATCGATTTTTTTCGATCCAGCTAAGTGTATCTGGCCCATTAAGAAAGATTTATCTTGATGAAATTTTGATGCTACAAATGTGCTATATACTTAATATATATTTAAAATTATACGTCACGTTTTACATACATGTTAAATCTGTATATAAAAAAAATACAGTTTTTTTTCCCCTCATTTTGACTATTTAAGAAAAAAAAAAACTTTTGCGAAATAAAATTTTGTGTACAATCGAGTTTATTACTGTGTGCATAGAAATTAATATAACAAGAAGAATGTAGAAGCGTACAGAAATTTTTATTAATACAAGTATACAAGAGAGAAGCTGCATCATTCAGCTGCATCACGTTCGATTGATAACACTGTATATACTTTTCTGTATAGATAAAGCGTTACAACACTTTCTCTTAGAGAGTCACCGCATGAAAAAGAAACGGTATATAAGAGGCTTAAGGAAAGAGATAAATAACGAGGAGAGGACAAATAAGCGAGATGTGCCAAAGGAATACGGAACGAGCGAGAGCGAGAGCGAGACGAAAGAGAAAAAAAAAAAATTAACGAATAGGAGGGGATAGAGATACTCGTCTCCTCCTCTCCCGTATCAGCAGTTAACACTCAGTCTCCTCGTGACTGCTCGTGACGTTGGTGTGATTGCGCCGCCCTGTCAGTACCGTCGCACTTTCGTAACCCGTCGCTTTTGCATGGCACGTGTGCACCTTAGTGTCGGTCCACAATAGGTGACTTAAGCTTTAAGAAGTAAGAAATTGATCAATTATAATCGAATATGAAAAGAATACTCGACTATATGATTAGTCAATTTTTTTACGGCTTAAAGATTAAATACTTATTGTGGACCGACACTTACCTGCGCTATTGCGTTAGAGATACCTGTAGCGAATAGCCAGAAACGAGTGCGTGGCGCGGGTGCGCGCACACCAAACTTTTTTTACGCCGTACGTAACCTCGCTCGATGTTATCCCCTTTGGCCGGCCATCGCCGATAAACGACAAACAAGTGGAATTTTCAGTTTAACTTAAAGCACCAAGAGCAGCAATAGCAGCATGCCGACTACGAGAGTACGTGCACTTGCGCTAAGAAGATAGGTGTAATCTCAAATCTAATCTGATGGTATATTCGATTTGTTTGAGAGTCCAAGTCGAAAGTCAGATATCCCCATAGTCAGATTTCCCTGCCTGCGAAGAATGAACGTGTGGGGGAAAAAAAAAAAAACAAAAAAACAAATCTGTTTCAGTTCGATTTCGATTCGGAATCGGCAAATCGAATATATGCAATAAAACGGTGTTGAACGATTGAATCGAATTAAAGATAAGGAGCCGCTTTGAGCTCTCTATTTTAATTTTTTCAGACGTTATCTCTGTCGAAGTATGTCATGCGAGGTGTTTCAATTTGGTCAACTAAAATATTTTTCTATTGCTAGACTGACGATACGAGAAAAGATGTGCGAGAGTACACTACTTGAGATCTGTATTGTAATATCTTCCTTATCTATTATATCATTACAACAGAAATATTCAAATAGGAGATTAAAACGATGATTAAAACGAAAGAGTTAAGAATTTCAAAGACTTTCCAATCTCTGTGCACGCAGAATTCTCGCAATCCTTTTTTTATTCTTAATTTTTTGTTAAAAGGTTGCCTGTAAGAAATTTTCAAATATGAATAAATATGTGTAATACATCTGATTTCTTAAGAACTTATTCTTTAATTCCGAAATGATGAATAAATGCAAATTTTTGTCGATCGACGTTACATCGCAATCGCGTAACATGTAAATTTTGTGGAACCTGAACAATAATTATAATTTAGACAAATTATATGTATGTAAAACTTAAAAATAATAATTATAATTGACCGATACCTGAAATACCTTGTATTATTCTTATCTTTAGACAGGACTATAGTTTAAATTTGCTGAATGACTTGCGGTGACTTGCTTGATTACGTTATTTTTTTTATCATTGAATATCGATGATTTTTTATTAATGTTATTTTTTATTAATGATTTACTCCCTTCCATCTGTTTTATCTTTTCTTGTTTATCTATTTCGTTAAAAGTTTAGAAAATTTTTTTATAGACTTTCGTCCTTGCAATTTAGGCAATTCTTTTATCAAGTGATGTGTATTATGTATCGTTGTATGTAAAATTAAAGTATTTTTTTTTTTGTGATCGTTATGTCATTAATCATCATTGATCTAAGTATTATATTAGATTTGTAGATTGACTCTGAATCAACTCAACTTCTTTGCTCTCAGTTTTTTGCTCTTTATAGCGATTTTATGTTGAATAATTTGCCCCCTCTCTCCCCTCTCTCTCTCTGGCATGCGCGCACGTGTGTTGGGGGGGGGGGGGGGACGGAGTGCACGCGCGCGCGTGCACTTTTCAACTTGTACACGTTGCACGCCCCCTTCATTTCCAAATCTCTAAGAGGAAGAAAGAGAAAAGGAGGATTGACCTTGTGTACAAATAGGTTATCGTTTTTATTACGTTAGCAAACACAGAGTGTAACTCTTGTGTTATCTTTTTCTATGTCGCATACTCTTAAAGCGTCTTACGTAAATGATTATATATGTTCATAGCTAAAAATGATAAAATGCAGCACATGATGACAAACAGCGTAATGAATTACACGGTAAAAAACATTTTGTATTTGTGTTAAAATCGGTCCTTATTAAAATTTTTGTGTTAAATAACCTACATATTTATATGTAAATTTAACACATATCTACTATACGTTAACTGACCTTAACAAATATAAAATGTAAAATTATTAAAATGATTTAAGAAATGTGTTAAAATAACACAATTCGCACGTATTTATTCAATATGTTAAAATTTACACAAAAAAAATGTTGGTTTTACTCTATAACAGGAGTGGGGATGACTTGTTATTATTTTTTGTGTGTTTTCGGCATAGTCTCGAATTTTGACGCGTCTCGTTATCGCGATATGTTATTTTATCATAAAAATTATATTAATTGTAACACACAATTAACTTCAAATTAAGATCAAGAGTACATTTCTTTTTTGTTGAAATATTAACATAGTATCGATGTTACTATTTACACATCCATATTATGTTAAATTAACATAAAATTTTGAGTGGATCGTTTGGGACATGCGATTTATCTTAAATTCAACATATTTTTTCCAACAGTGTACAAGTGATTTTAAAATGATCATTTTTTTTGTTAAATTTTTGCAATAAGCTTTTTCAGTTTTTGTAATCTTATCGCGTTGTTTGTATAATCGCTACACTATACAAAATATATGATTCTGCCTCCTTAATACATATAATCATTTTATTTCGGGAATATAATTTTTTTAGATTTTGTTGAAATATATGAAATATTTTCCATATACAAATATACATTATGTAAAACACTGATAATAAGAAGAAAATATCGTATATATATATATATATATATATATACAATGAAAATTTGTTTTGAACCTAGATAAAATAAAGTTCTTTTTATAACGAGTTATCCATCCATAAAAGGGACATTGTTATTAATTTACTTTATTATAAGGGAGATTATTGAAAGAATTGCAAAATACTTTTAATATAATTAAACTGTTATCGATAAAAGATTTTGCACTCTCAATGTCCTTGCGAGCATCAACTAATTTCAATTGTTTCTGGATCCTTTAGATCGTTTTTTTGTAAGGCGCAACGTTAATGTTCTCGTTCTATAGATCTTGGCGGCGAATTCAATAATGATCTTTATAATAACAAGAGACACGGTAGTATCTCGGTCTATTGTTCACGACATGACTGAGAAAATATTAAATCGATAGAAAAAAAAAAGAAAATAATTTGCCCGAGACGAAATAAAATTCGTCTATTATACGAAATGTTATTTTTAAGAGAAAATTAATTTCAATACGTTTCATCGTTCTCAGTTTTTTCACAGATACGTGCTACAACAGTTGAACCATTCGGTGTTTCGAAGATTCTTCCGTAAATATTGTAAGACTATCGTTTAATTACGTAGGATTCGCCGTCAATCATACGTACTAGAATAATATTGATCCAAAAAAATCGGAAAGTAAACAATTCGTCGGTCAGAAACTTGTCACCGTCTTTCGAATGCGCTGGGAACTTTTCTCTTTATTCTTGTTATGCCATACGATTCTTCCGCTGAATAACGAATTTTTTATACCGACAACGGAAAATTTATCTATAAAATATAATAGACAAATACACGATAGATTATTTATAAAATATAAAGACTTTTTTTAATTAGAACATTTTTATTCTTATTCTCATGAAAGAGAAAAATGAAAAGAGAAAATGAAAGAGAAAACTTTTTTCTGTCCTCTTTTTCCCGGACACTGTCCTCTTTTTTAGGGCGTCCAGGAACGTCCGGGGAGATTTTCTGAAAATGTCCAGGATAATTATAAGCATTCGGGAAATTCAAGAAATCTTCTAAATATTTTGTTCTGATTCCTCTCGCACATTATTCTACATTACCAAATAGCACAGACATCACATAAAAGAGTTAAAATTTTTTAATTTTCTAATACCTAATAAAACTTAATTAATAGCTATCTGTAATAAAACTTTTTATTTTAAATCAAAATAGTCTATTTATTTATTTTCCAGTTCAAATTTCTCTGCTCTGAATGTTAATGAACAATTAGATGTGAAATAATGATTCATTTATTGTTCTCAATTTTATTAATTTAAGCGCATTTTTGTCCGGGGTTGCAATCGAAATGTCCGGAGTTTTTGATTGTAAGTTTTGAAAATTTTAATATGGCAGCTCTAATTGTATCGTAAATAAAAGTGAATAATATACTACACATAATTTTTCTTTATTTTTAAGATGTTGATTTAATATAATATTGAATCGTCGATAAAATATGACATAGTAAAGTATAGTAAAGTTATATTTTATTTTATAACTGATTTAATTACGCAAAACAATTTTCTATTTTTTATCTTCTATCTTTTACATACACGTAAAGAATTTATTTAAATAAGATAAAAAAAAAGAAGATATAATTTTTTTTTCTATGACACATTTGTGAGATTAAACGAGCCCGTCGAAGACGGACGAAGTTTGATCAAAATTATATGAAACGTCTCGTTCGAAGATGATAGTATTGTAGTGTTGCTTGTCATACCTCATATCATAACGTTTAACGTAGCACTTTTTAAATATGGCGCCTCAGCCTCCTTCGATCCTCGATCCCTTGCCAACTTCATATTGTTTTGTGTAAGAATTTAGAATTATCAGTGAAGATGATAGTGGGTGTAAGTTATTATTATTATCATTTGGGAAGAAATATACCCGGGTGGGAGACTATCATCTTCGAACGAGACGTTTCATATAATTTTGATCAAACTTCGTCCGTCTTCGACAGGCTCGTTTGATCTCACAATTATATTACATGTCTCATTTTCAATGATAGTATTGTAAATTTTTAGCGACTGTGATAATGCTTTTTTATTTGTCTTTTATTCTTCTTCTTTCTTTTTTTTTCTTAATAAGATCAGAACACAACTGTTATACATATAAAAAAATAACTTAAAATTATTGTAAAATTGCTCGTGCAAATTGGTCATTAGCTGTTCGAATGGGTCTGTTATAAAATCTAAAAAAGGTCTGGGAACCAGCCATCCATCCGGCGCTCTGCCTTATAACAAAGATGTCAATACCCCTATTATGGGCCGCAAACACCGCTACGTATCTGGTACTATACGCTGTAAACTGATTTGTGTCGATGCCTGCTTTCTTAAGAACTGATTTGATCCAATGGCCAATGGTTTATAAGAATACTGCTCCAAACGGTTTCCTTGTTGCAATGAATAACGCTTTGTTATCCTTTTCTCTTAAACTCTTAGTACGCTCCCAATATTCTCCCAATACTGTCGAAGCTACGCATAAACCTGGTTTCTCTTTAAAAAAAGGTAATATTAGTTCGGGGTGAAATGCCCCTGGTTTTGAAGTCTAATCCGATCAGTGATTTTGATGTTTATACCAATCTCAGATCTTGTAATGTTATCGATATTTATTAATGATAAAGTTTGAAGTCTTTGAACAGTAGTTAATGCTAGGAGCATTGCTACTTTTCCGGCAGCATCCCTCAATTTCAATTCTTTAAGTGACTGCAATCTTTCAAGATAATTCAAGACTGGTATAACATCTCAGGCTATATCTTGGTTTGGTTGGTTTTTGTTTATACATGCCCCTCATTTTTCACAATTTTGATTTCAGCTCTCACTTTTCGTATGGAAAATGTGAAATAACATAGGTGACCTCTCAGAAAAGTGTGACACTTATTGTGTACATAGTGAGATCTATGTTCTCGTTGAACTTGCTCACAAAAACACCCTATCAAGTCTTGTTGACTCTCACTTTGACTCTCACTTTGACTCTCACTTTTCGTGTGAAAATGTGAAGTACCAGTATGTTAATCCTCTCAGAAGGTATTACTTACTACTTAAGTTAGACATAGCAGATGTGCTCTAGTAGAAGGTTGTTCTGAATGAATCCACCCTCCAACGATCTTTGTATCTATTTGATTCTGTAATTTGTCGATCTTATCGTCTCTTCTTCTTTTCCTCCCATGGCGATCGCGATCACGCGATCGAAATCTTGAATGCTTACTCTTCTTGTGTTCTGACATTGTTCTTACTTTGAGAATGTAATAAATTTTTGCGGGCTATACCGAAAAACGTTAGTTCGGCAGTTCGATAGCACAACGAAACAATATGAAGTTGGCAAGAGATCGAGGATCGAAGGAGGCTGAGGCGCCATATTTAAAAAGTGCTATACGTCAAACGTTGTGATATGAGATATGACAAGAGAACGAGACGTATAATATAATGTACAAATGTACAATGTTTATACATTTTTTAACACAATGATATTAAAAATTTGAACGAGAAGAAAAGGTTCTCAATAATTCTCAATAATTTGTCATGGAATATATACAAACAGTAATTATATCTATATTATTTTTAACATTAACGTACAACGTGCACCATGTAAGAATACATTCTTGTAAATACTGCATATTCAAAACAAATATGTATTTAAATTTATATATGTTTATATACGTGCGTGCATACGTGCATAAATGAAACATGCATTACATGATTGACAAATTAATAAATAAATTAATAGACAATTTTATTATTATATTTGTTATTTTTTTATTTTCAAAATATAATTATAATGTATTTTGTATTATTTTATAGAATATGCTACGTCGCGAATTATACAAATTACGAATTGCTCTTACTTTATTACTCACTTACTACTCATTAGACAAAAAAAAAGTTGACTTAAGTTTCCAATTTGGAAATCTGTATTTTTTTTTTTTTAAATATTATATCGTTTTGTATTTTGACAATATATTTTTAAGTAATACTAAAACTTATTAAATATTAGATATATCGTTCATTTTTGATGCCTCATGTTACAGGGTTCCGGGTACTTGAAACGTGCAAATACTGAACGCCTCCATGAAATTTTTAACCAGGTAAGCGAACAAAATGTTTGCATAAATTATTAGAAACATGAATAAGTTTCGAGCAATCTTTAAAAATATAAATTTAATAATCTTAAAACTTTATTATTGTTTTCTATTAATTATGATATGTTTCTCTTTTCTCTCTTGATTAATTTGTGTCTTCTCTGTAATGAATATATTTTGTGGTATAAAAATAATTTTGAATAATCAAAATTATTGGAAATTTAGTCAATATTTGCCTTATTTTTATATTTGCAATATTTTGTTATTTCAAAATTTAATTTATAACATAATTTTTATTATGTATCCTCTTATATTTCTTTGAATTTTTTTCTTAATATAGTAATTAACTTCTCGTTGCTTACTAACTATTTTTCAATTATTATAAGTTTTTGTCATACAATATTACTAATATCTCTAAATATATGAATGATAATTCATTGTATTATTTTCGTAAAATTTACAGTACGCTTCACAAGAGAAGAATGGCGAGAGGTTCATGACTGCGTCTGACTTTGTACGCAGTTATCTTGGTCTTTACACAGATGCCGATTACAATCCCGATTCTGTCAATTTACTTGCTGGTATCGTTGACACCAGCAAAGATGGGTAAGTTTTACACTGATACTAAGCGTATAATATTACATCATGCTCTTTTCTTTACATCTTATTAATTATTAATTACAAATATATGTAAAATTATTTGTTCCCTTAAAATAACGTAAATTATAAATTTTTTAATTTTATATATACATATTTATAAATTTATATAATGTGAATAATGGAATGTATTTTTAATATATTTTTCAAAGTTTAAAAACAAAAATAAACAAAATTTGTATTTTTAAATGAAGTAATTTATTATGCAATTAATATTGTTTTCTTTCAGGCTCATATCATTTGCCGAATTTCAAGCATTCGAAGGTCTTCTCTGTGTACCAGATGCTTTATACAAAACAGCTTTTCAACTCTTTGATACTAATGGAAACGGAATGGTTGCATTTGGTAAGAATTATAGTAAAACTGTTGTTTTCTTCTTCAAAATAATGTACGTATATGTATATTATACAGTTATATATATTTTTTTACCAATTGGTGTGTATTGCAGATGAGTTCGTTGAGGTGATGCGGAAAACTGTATTGCATCAAAAGATGCCTTTTAATATGGATAGTAGTTTTGTCAAACTCTACTTTGGAAAGGATAAGAAAAGATTGATCAGCTACGCAGAGTTTAGTCAGTTTTTGCATGTGAGTATTTTGTTCCGTCGTATGCTTGATCGCGGATTAAGTTTGTTATTCTTATCCAGGAAATGAGCCAAGTGTGACGTAACGAGTGACAATGATTATGAAATATCTAAATAGCATCGTATGTTTTGTTTTTCACAGTGACACATGATATACATGTAATTCGGCTAAAGCATTTTAAAGGATCGCGAAGTAACGCGCGCGCGTTTTTTATTTTATAATATTTTCCATATAATTTATAAAAAAGTTTTACTGTGTATATATGTATATGTATATATATATATATATATATATATATATGTAAAAGATGTAACTTTAAGGAAGCAGTTGCAGATTGTGATATAAAAGTAGACTAAGGGTAAGATTTAAGTACTTAAATGATGATTGTTCTTAGGATTTCCATGAGGAATATGCAATGGAAGCTTTTAAGAAATTTGATAAAAATGGCGCAGGTTTCATTTCAGCGTTAGATTTTCAAGACATCATGCTCAGTATTAAAAGTCATTTACTCACGAAAGACGTGAGGGATAATCTAATTGCTGTAAGTATTGTTTAGAATAAAAGAATTTGTAACTTAATTGAATTTTTTATAATGTTTTTGTTATAGTAATTTATGTAAAGATAAGCGTGCAAATAAATAATTTGAATATATTCGCGTGTGCGTACGCGTGCGTGCATATATGTGCGTATGCGTATATGTGTGTATGTTTAGTAGATATACAGAATATTTGTTAATTGCGAGTAATTATTAATCTGTATATTTCAGTCATTTTAATATAAAATAGTATTATAAAATTTACTCGAATACATTTAACATGTGTGTATTCGATACGATAAATTTTATTTTCATATATCGCAGGCAGTTAATGCTGGTCAAAGCGGGCGAAAAGTTAGTTTTCCATACTTTATGGCATTCAATTCTCTTCTAAACAATATGGAACTTATCAAACGTATTTATTTAAATGCAACCAACGGCCACAGATACCAGGAAGTTACCAAAGGTAATCGATTTTGAAAGAAAATTATAAAACAGACCATGTAATTATCGAAAGTTTTCTTTTTTCTTTATTATCGATATCATAAAAACCGTATGAAAGAGAAAACAATTTTTTCATTTAATAACATAACTAATATAATATGATGCAAGTGATAAATCTGTTGAATTAATTAGTAACTCATATGCTAATTTTGATCGATATGATATAAATTTGGTGTATAAACTTCGATGAATTGAACAGATATTGATAGATTTTAGCCTTAATTTAAGCATTAATTTTTTTTATTAGAGGAATTTCTTTATTCTGCACAAATGATGTCCCAGATAACTCCGTTGGAAGTAGATATCTTGTTTCATCTTTGCGATTTACTTCATCAAACTGGGTAAGTATTTTTAATTGAAATGGACTATGAAATATTCTTTCTTTTGTTGGTTGATCGAGAAAAGATTACGCGAAGAAAAGACGAAGCAGAACAGTCGCTTTGACAGTGACCTTGACAAATTATTTAAAGTTTAAAAAAGTTGAGAAAGCTATTAACGCTAATCATCAAAACAAATATAAAAAAAAAACAATAAATTACGTAACATTATTGTTGCACCATCAAGCACATCGTCATCATCCAAATGTCAATGTATGTCTCATTCTTGGCAATAAAAATTGACATTATTGTACAAAGTAATTCGTTTCTAATAGCTAAGTCTATATCTATAATGCATAACTATATATTATTTTCCGATATTTAATGTGTTGAAATATATTTCACTGAAAGCATTTGTTTACGTGTTTACGCTGCCTGGATTAGACCTACGGAAGATGACGAGGCAGATTCGCGGCTTGGGTGCGTCTTTGTATTACAGACCATCACGTGTTATAAATCATGTACCATGTGCGCGTGTGTTGATATTTTTATTCTCACCTAATTTTGTTAACATCTATATTTTAGGATATCAATTATCTGTGTCTTAGGATAAATGGTGCGCGTCATGAGACATACTGAAAAAATTCTTATCCCGTTTTAAGACAGATACAATTTAAAAATAAAAATGAATTATATTTATAATATAATTATGAATTATATTAAGAAATTTCTTTCGTATCGTTTCAAGCAGTACTATCGACGCCATACGTTTTTTCGTTCAATGATAATTTCCACGATTTTCTTTTTTTCTTCACATTTATGCTTTCTAGCTATAGCTTCGATATATGTACATACATATTGATATATTCGTATCATCCCTTATTTCAGGAAAATTATATACAATGATCTTGTGGCTATCACACCTGAACAGTATTTCAAGCAGATTACGAAGCGCGTTGCTGAGATCAAAGCAGTATCGGTATGTGTATAAATCGGTATAAATCGGAAGAATTTTGTGATTCGAAACATTAGTCAAATGTTCTCAAAGTCAGTGTTTAAAAAGCCTATTTTATCTATAATTATCTAATAATTCATATTAGAAATCATATGGAAATTCTGAAATCTTATTTATAATTATGTACAATACGTAATATAATATATTTAACAAACAATTAAAAGTGCTCACTTGTGTACATCAAAATGTGCATATAAATGCGTAATATGTAAAATTATAAATAAAATTTTATTTTGTGGAATTTGAAACATAAATTTGCAGATTATTTTAGAAGATTTAGAAAAATATGTAATTTAATAAATGTTTAATTTGTTTTTTAATAAATATCATTTTATAGAGTCCAGATGAACGTGGTATCATTGTACAAATGCTCGAAAGTGGATATCGATTCGTGCTTGGTTCTATTGGTGGAGGTTTGTATATAAAAATGCCTCTTTTCCTTTATTTGTGATTATAGCGAATTGATACAATGTCTGTTATCATTATTACATAATATATAATTTACAAGCATAAGAATGAAAATGAAGGAAGGGATTTTTCATCTTTATCCATTTTTAAATTGGGAAAAAATTTATTCTGTAAATATACATATACATTCTGTAAATATACTATAAATATACACACGGGCATGCATGTGCCCGATACTAACCGATTATTAACCGATCTTAGTAAATTGTTTATTATTTTTTAATCAAGCGCAAAAATGTAGCGAAATTAAAAATTTGCCTACGTTAATAGGGATTATTGATATAATAATACAAACTTTTCGGTTTGAAGTATAAATTATTTGTCAAGTGTATATGTGTATATTAGTACAAGTGTATATTATGACTAATTATTAATTGTCTAATTAAAACCTTTTCATTTTAATTATTGATTATCGATGTTATATCACATTTTACTCGCTTTATACGTATATTACTTATATAACTTTTGTTTTAATATCCGCATGATATTATATAAATCTTATAAGTGATCCCTATACGAATGATGATAAGTTTAAAGTTTTTCTATAGGACGTGCGATTTAGAATTAAGATGATTTAATATTTTTTTATTATTAAGACGCACCTAAGCGCTGTTTGAGGCAAATATTTAAATAATATTAAAATTTCTGAATCAAATAAAATAATTCGTTAAAAAAAAAACAAAGCGATTATATATATTTTTTTTTTAGCTGTTGGTGCTACAACTGTATATCCTATCGACTTGGTGAAAACTAGGATGCAAAATCAAAGGGCTGGATCTTTTATAGGCGAACTGATGTACAGAAATAGCTTTGACTGTTTTAAAAAGGTTGGCATCGAAAAGTCTCGTCGTGTAACACTTTCTGCATTGTTAATCATGAAGCTGGTATTTTGCGTTTGACAGGTGATCCGACATGAAGGCTTCTTCGGTCTTTACCGAGGTTTGATGCCTCAATTAATGGGAGTAGCTCCGGAAAAGGCTATCAAACTTACAGTTAACGACTTTGTCAGAGATAAATTTATGGATAAAAATGGAAATTTACCACTTTATGGAGAAATAATATCTGGTGGCTGCGTAAGCATTTGATATTCTTTGATATTTCTATATTTCCTTCTTAAAGTTTTCAATTAAAACCTGTAATTGATGTGAATCTTAGAACGAGATACAAAATAAATAAATATAAAATTACAAGGAACATTTAATTTATTATTTTTTCATTTATTTTTGATTGGAATAATGAAATAATATAACAGTAGTAATTCAGATAGTTAGATATATACTTATTATACATTTCGCTAATTGAAAATGAATAAAGGGCATTTATAATAAACGCGATCTTTTCGCAGGCTGGAGCATCTCAGGTCATATTCACAAATCCTTTGGAAATAGTCAAAATTCGATTACAAGTTGCTGGCGAGATCGCGGGAGGATCCAAAGTTAAAGCATGGACTGTCGTCAAGGAATTAGGCCTTTTTGGATTGTACAAAGTGGGTACAAATAATAATAACAATCTTACTGACATTCATCGTCTTCTCTTATAAGTCAGAATGGCGATCGCAATTTTCTTATAGGGTGCAAGAGCTTGTTTTTTGCGAGACATACCATTTAGCGCAATTTACTTTCCTATGTATGCTAATACGAAAGTGCGATTGGCTGACGAAGGAGGCTATAATACGCCATTGTCACTTCTCGCTTCCGGCGCGATTGCCGGCGTACCTGCGGCAGCGCTGGTCACTCCCGCGGACGTAATAAAAACGAGATTACAAGTACGTCTTTTGTGCATTACGATACAGATTATCCGATATGTGACGGAGTTTTTATAATTTGTCACATGTATTTTAGGTTATAGCTAGAGAAGGCCAAACCACATACACTGGACTATTAGATTGCGCGAGGAAAATTTACAAAGAAGAAGGTGCCAGGGCATTCTGGAAGGGTGCGACAGGTATATTATTTTATTTGATACAAATGAAGTTCTTGAATCAATTAATATTTTCACTCCTGCATGCACATTGGGAAATTTTTCAAAAATTTACAAATGTTAATATATCATACTTTATATATGCTAATTGGACAACATTGAAAGAAAGAGCTGAGAAAGGAATCTTGTTTTCTTTCTTCTTATTTTTATCATAACAGATTTCTCTGCTTTTCGAATATAATCGAATTCGAATATAAATATAGTCTTTGTAAAATAAGTATAATTAAGTAGATTATAAATTATTTATTTCTTAAAAAGTAGAAATGAAACGTGAGGTCATCATGGTTCTATTGTTACAATTTTAAATTATATTATTAGTAACATATTTTGCTTTGGTCGATTGCACGCGCGGGGGATCGACCCTGCTACATCTTTCAACCTTATTTCCTCCCTCATATGATCCGGCGATTTACTTATCAGTAAGTATCTCTTCGTCTTCCTTTATGGTTTACATCTGTGTTCTCGTTTTCCCAATCTGCAGTAAACACACTTAGTCTTTGTATTTCAAAATGTTTATCAAATATAACGTTTGATTGTTTCACATCTTATATGCATTCTTTAATAATTTTGAAAGTGCGAGTCGATACGATACAACGTATATATGGTGTATAATCGAAATCTTATAGTATTTTCGTCGAAAATAATTATAGTGTGTTTTTATTAATGATATTAATCTTTTGTGAACGGATCTGTCTACGAGCATCACTATGGACGAGGGATATCTGCGCGTGTAATCGAAAGGAAACACTTGTCTAACGTATATGTTATAAAAGTTAAAAACTTTATTATATATAACAAAATGTGTTTTTATTTGTAAAAGAGTATGTGTAAAACTGAATATTACATTACTATTACTGGAAACGATAGACACGCACAAGCGGCTATATGTCGACGCGTATCCGCAAAGGGTTGTGTAACACTTCCGATTCGAGAAAAAAAGAAGTAAATGTTCATTTTTTACTATTTCACATAGCTATATGAGAAGAAAAATGTTTATGGGAACAAATAATACTTGCCAAAATGTTTATGTGCGCACAAGTAATGAATTAATGCTATTATATGTACTATTATATGTAATATATGAATTATGCTATAAATTTCTTACGCTATGTCGTATCATATCTCATTTTGGATTCTTGATCGTTGACTGGCACTTTCTCAATTTTATCTAATATTTATTTACAGACATCTCATAAAATTAATCACAATTATAAATAATAATTATCTGAAAGAAAATGGCCAGAAATTAAAACTATTTGATCATGATTTTAATATATAACTATTATACACTTTTTAAAATGTTTGTTTTACATTACAAATGTTATGTTTGTCAATATGCTTGTCATGAAACGTGCCTAAATCTTTATTTGGACAAAGAAAATGGAATTATGCGCGCATGTTTGAAACTATGAATGTATTTCTTGTATTAATATAAACTTTTTTATTCTTACAGCTCGAGTGTTCAGATCGTCACCTCAATTTGGTGTCACTCTCTTCACATATGAATTACTGCAAAGATTGTTTGTTGTTGATTTTGGAGGATCGTAAGTATATAATATAACTTAGCAAATGTAAATAAATTGGAAAATATTCAAAAGTTAATTATTTATTATAATTAGTTATTAATGGTACTTATGACAGCTATAATAATACTTATCATAGCTATAATTGATTTAATAAATCTCTATTCATGATTTGATAGAATATTTATAACACATCGGTATAATGATGATTTTTATTGATTTTTAATATATTAAAGAGAGTGATAATAATATACATTACATAAGCTATTACAAATCAAATCAAATTTTTTTCAAGCAATTATGCAAATTCTTATATATCAATCTGATTTACAAACTTATAATGACGCTTGTTTACAGTCGACCTACCGGGTCAGAACAAAAGGTGCCTACGATGGGAGTTGCAGAGGAAATTCGATCAACAAACCCGGATCATATAGGTGGCTATCAAGTAGCTCTGCCCATCTTCACGGGTATAGAAACCAAATTTGGTCTTTGCCTACCCAGATTTCAGGTTATTACTGAAAAGTAACCAACAATATTGTTAGCGTAAGAAAATAAGGTTGTAGCAATCTCTGCCATAAATAATCTACGAGAATCGGGCGTTGATTGTTTAGCTATTTGTGAAGCGGATGTGATGCGCGTGAGCTTCACGAACTACAAATTTCGCGTTCCATCTTCTCAACGATCATCTCGGCCATTTTGGTACTCTGCAGACTATATGAAATTGACGTAAGGAGAAAGGATCATCGATTGATACTAATTGATATGTATATGTGACATGTACATACATTGTATAGGATCACAAATCATAGATTGATCGAGAAGTACAAAATCCGTCGTTGCGGAATGCCCAAGAATATTCGTGATAGCTAAGTCGATGCAGTCAATTGACATAGGAACAACACTGATGGCATTAAAATTATTTATTTTGATACTATATAAATGTGTTATATCAAATTGAAATGCCATCTGTATGTAATTGTTTTCCAGACAGACAGAGAGAGAAAGAGAGAGAGAGAGAGAGAGAGAGAGAAAAAGAAAGAGAGAAAGCGCAAAAGAACATTTATCGATTTGTTATTGCTAACTTGAAACATTTTTGCTGCGCATATAGTAATCAATTGAATGTGTGTTCGTTAAATCACAAACGATTAATGCCAACGAATATGAGTGTGATCTTTTAACAAGAATTACACCCGGTAAAAAATTTTTCATATAAAGCATATGTAAATATATACATGTATAAACACACACACACATACACATATATATATATAATATGAAATATGTCTGTGTTCATATTAGATTCTTTTGTAAGATTTCTGTTTAGTATAAGAAAAATAATAGTAATAATTAAAAAATATAACAAATAATTAAAAGACTAATTTCGCATTATTTCTTTTGAAAAGTTAAATTTCAAAAAAATGAGAAAAAATTGCCCATATATAATCATATATATTTATGATTAAAAGTATATATATATATATATATATATATATATATATATATGGTTATATGTTTTTTTTATTTCTTTAAACTTAATTTTTTTAAAGAAACAATACGAAATTTTTTTCAATTATTTTTTTTATGTTTTCTCATTATTACTATTATTTTTCTTATATTAAACAGTCGAACAGAAATTTTACAAAAGGAAGATACTAATATGAACATATATGGACATATGGTATATAATTATATATATTTTAATATATTTATATATTTATGTATATTTATATATATTTATACATGTTCTTATATAAAAAATTTTTTACCGAGCATCTGCGATGGCCCTGTCATGTACGTATCATATATATTTATAAAGCTCAGAGTAGTAATAAATTAGGCCTCTGTTACATTTATTGTTTATTCGAATGCCTAGCTAAATAACTGGTGGATAAAAGCTAGTATCTGTTTTCAATTCGTCATGCAACGGCAAAGTAATTGTCGATTGTAACAATATTTATGTACATATACAACTAATGAAGAAAATAGAAAAAGAGAGATGATTGATAATATTATTATTATCAATATTTATCTATTGAACAGGATTATTAAAATAGATTTATTACACTCTATTAAATTAAAGTGAATAATTTCTTCAAACAATAACGTAAATTAAACAAGTCCTTTTTTTCTATGCGTAATTGGAATGCAAGTAATTTTTGATTTTATCTTAACATAGAAGTAACAAAGGAATAGAAATTTGATATAATCGCAATTTTAATTGAAACGAATTTATTGGCATTTAAACACTAGTTTTACAATTATACGAATGAGTAGAAAAAAATTTTAACGCACATAATTTCCTACAAATTTTTCGATAATGCCAATTATTAAGAGTATACATTAAAAAGCGTTTTCCTTGTTTTTTTTATTGCAAAAGAATGTATAAAGAAGTAATAAAAAAACTTCCCGCGAGTATTCTGATTTATAAAACAATATAAAATTTGTTGAATACACGGAATACACTTTTGTTGTATATTACTTTTATATCACTAAATTTTTAATGAATTGAGAATACAGGATAACGATTAATAAATAATCATTGTTTATGAGAAGTATATTGAATAAACTTTTTTAAAGCGTTTGAAATTTGTGATACTTTTTAGGCGAGATTCACAATTCCTAGATTATGTTGATCTGGTGAAAATTTTATTTATTATTCATTTGGTTGAGTCTGTGGAGTTAGATTTCATCACGATTGGAATGAAGAAGCAATATAAGTAAATGAATTTAAATTATTTTCGCGCTTGATTCGAACATTTTTGTAAAATATTTCTTGAAAGCTCTTTTCACACGGATTCTTTGCACAATTGTGGATTGTATATTTTGTAGAAAAAAATGTATGTACGTATGTGTATGTATATGTGTGTATATATATATATATATATGTATATATATATATATATATATATATAAAATTTTACATAGATCTGGTGCGCTTTTATGAGATTATTTAAAAAATTTAGAAATTTTTAATTATATGCATATATATAAAGGAGAAGCTGCTATCGCCATTTATTGTGTACTCTTGGAAGAAAACATATGCATATAATTGAAAATTTCTAAATTTTTTTAAATAATCTCATAAAAGCGCACCAGATCTACGTAAAATTAAAATTATTTTCAAATAAACGTGAAAGATATTGAAGTTTCCAGAGAATAAGGTAATGAAAGAAAAGAAATGAGAGAATTTATTATGAGTCTATCTACTATTTATGTTACATAGTATCTATGTAGTATAAATTATTTATTTTTACAAAACAATGCTTTACGATATTAGAGTTATAATCATATATACATTTTGTTAAACATAAATGAAAAAATCATGTTAAAATTATAACATCCACTTTTTTATATTTTTATTGATTTTATTTTATTATTCTTTCACTCTTTATTTTTCTTGATGTTTTACATTTTTAAATTAATAAACCCGAATGTTTAATTTACGAATTTAAATTATAAATTTTATAATTTTTTTTATACATGTTTATATAATATTATAAACATAGATATTCTATTCCATTTTATATAAAAATTTTCATTTTTTTATATAAAAATTCTCATCAGATAATGACAGATTTTTGTTGCGCACCAAGATTTGTCAATGACCTCTTCAATATCTTATTTTACGAATTTGGCAATTTATCTCAACAGGAGTCTCTTCGCAAAAAGATGAGTTCGTTCCCATGATCACATCATTAGAAAGAAACTAATTAACTACCTAGGAATAGTTAATTAACCCCGATTAACAATGTAGGCGAAAGTCGATTCATCAATTTTACTCATTTAAAATACTTGAGTGAAAATTTCACTTAATAGCATGGCATATAATTAGATGCAATGTTAGGCTCTCTGCAATCAACCGTGTCTCATGTCCGTACTCGGCATTGTAATGCCACGCTAATATAACCGATAATCTGTCGCTCTTTTGCAGGTCTTTTAAAATGTCGTCACTACTACCGTCCAGTATTTCCAGTAATTCGATTAATACAGTAGTACCCATTTTAATGCTCATTACAAGTAATATTGGAATAATATCTAGATAAGACAGTCGATTTTATCGTGCGCGTGTGTGTCTGCTTTATTATTTCTATATTATTTATGATGCAGCAAAAACTGTGGTACAAACTGTGTGGTCTGACAACACATTGCTATCATCACGGTGCGACAAATAGACACGATATGAAATGAGAAAATGTTTTCATGCAACCAAGATGCGTTCGATTCAGTCGCCTCAATGAATCAGTGCGATTATTCAATGAGTACACGAATGAGTGCTTAATGAGTTCGAATAAAATATCGAATATATTCTACGGATCTATTGGGAAATGCTCACAGTTTCTGAAACTTAAACCATTTTTATAATTGGCGAGATAAGACATACGCTCTATGTATTGCTTTTTACACATCGTATTTCTTGGAAAGATTAAATAATTACTAGAAAATTGAGAAAATTATATTTTGATTTTTAAGATCCAGGAAGCCTATTCCTTAGTTCTATTATTGATCAATGTAGTAAATTTTTGTCTTAAAGTATTCTGATATATGATTTAAAAGTTTTAAAAAATAAAACTATAAAAACTTTAAAAAATAAAAAAATAACAAAATAAAGAATAAACGATTGGAAAAATCTCGGAAGATCCCAAAATTTTTGAAAATTTTTGAAGGTTAAAATTCATTTAAAATTGCTAAAAGTAGATTATGCTAAAAGTCTATGTCTTTAACATTTATTAACAAAAGATATTTTATTCGCATGAATACATATTTTAAAACAAATTTTTAATTACATGTTTTCAAACTATAACGATAAAAAGTATTTCATAACAAATAATAAGTTAATTTTAAGAATTTTTTTATACATAGTTTTATATATCTATCAAAATAAAATATTAACATACAAAACTGTCACATTATCTCTTGATTGACATTGATAAATTTGAAGATTGATCATTTTTATGATAATCAATAATTTCTGATTTTTACCATTAAATTATCATTACATTGAAAGGAAGAGTTAAAGTTTTTTTTCGACTTAGTTTGTTTGCAAAAAAAACCTATACTTATTTATTCCTTTTAATTATTAATCTTTTAAAAACTCGAAGATTTTGGAATTTAAAAAAATTTGGTGTAATTTATAAATCTTTTTATATTGTACGGACAATATATTGTGATTGAAAGATTCTTTGATGTAAATCGAAAAACGTCATCTTATTATTAATTATATTATTATCATATTATTATTAAGAAATTGTTTGTTTTTCGTAGATATAGAATGTGACAATTGTAATTCTTTATAAGTTTCGATTATTGTGCATTTAGTACGTGAAAACATTGTTTTTTGTCCAATATCAACAAACGAAACGATGTTTTACAATCTGTGATCAATATGAGACTCTTGATGATATATCGGAAGGTCGTAATTAAACAATTTTGAATTCTTATTATGGAGTATGTATAGGATTGCAATCTTTGATAAACTTAAAATTATTTAATTACGAATTGTAAAGCTACTTCCAAATCAAAATCTTATAGTAAATAATTCTAAAAGAAGAGCTATATTTTATATATATATATATATTATATATATATATATATAAAATATAGCTCTTCTTTTAGAATTATATACTATAAGATTTTGATATATATATATATATATATATATATATATATATATATATATATATGTATATATGTATATATATGTATATATGTATATGTATATATAATATTTAGTTTTTATAATAAGAGTAAGTAGTATTAAAAAATAGCGCTTTACCGATATTTTATTGTTTCTTTTTCTTTTCTCTTCTCCTTTTCGTCTTGAAAGCGGTACAATGTCTAAAATAAAAAAAAATAGGAATACTTATACGTTTTTTAATGATTAAGTTAAAGTCAAATAAAATTATCATCTGTGTATCTTATTAAACGAGCGAAGATTCATGGTTTTTTTATTTATTGAAAAATATCAAAAAAAGAAGAATGCGGATTTAAAGAGAATTATCTTACTGTTCGATTTAAAATATGAATAAAGATTTTTTAGATACATTCTGTGAATGAATTAAAAGTGAATGATTTTTTTTATATAATGAAAGAATGGGATTACTTAATACACACAAAAACTGAAAAATCGCCCAGCAATTGTTTCGCACTTTATACTTATGTTGAAACATAATAAAAAATAATTTATTGTATAAAGTTGATCGCTTTTCAATTTTAAGTTGTTTTATCATGTTTACCTCAATCCCATCAATTGCTTTTCAACTCATTTTCGTCATCTCGAGATACAATACCTAATTCCGAATCAAAAAAGAAACAAATTGAGTTAGAACAATGGACTAAATGTATATTGAATCCAATCTTTGTAATTTAAAATCTCTGTCTCTATTTAATTTGAATAAATAATCCAAAAATATTTGTGATATTTGATTGTTCTTTAAATCGATATTTAGACATTTTAAGATATTTGCGTTAAATCTGAATTTTTGCGAATAAAAAATTAGACGAACGTAATAAAGATTTCATAAATTTGTGGACCTTTCATTTTTTCAAGCTTTCTACGCTTTTGCTTTTCCTCTTCTTTGTTTGGAGACTTATTTTGTCAAAATTTCCAATTATATTTTCACATTACAGAAGAATAATTGACTTTAGATTTGCGATCTCATTCTTTTTGTGCATATTTAAGTGTAAAATTGAAAAAATAACGATGCAAATTAGAAATGAAAAGAAAATTTAGGTTTATTTAGTATTTATTACAAATTACGTACAATTCAATTTTGTTTTTAATTTTATTATCAATAATATTGAAAGTGATGGTAAGTTATTTAATTTATAAGCTGTACATGATATAATATTATAACGAGCGTCTCATTAAAAAAACCTAATTGATAATTTTTTTTTATAAATCATTTTTTATAAATCACTTCATAAACCGCTAGAAATTAAACAAATTGAATTAGTATGAGATGAAAAAAATGTTCAGATTGGAATATTTATTTTTTTGAGCAGAGAAATATGTTTTTTTTATATAATGCTACGTAAAAAGCTAAAAAGCTGAAAAAGCTAATGGAAAAGCTTCTATTTGAGGAATCTAAATGTAGATATATATGAATTAGAAAATAAAGTGTATAAATTAGAAAACATTTTATATCGCTTCTCTTTATTTCTGCAGTTACACATATATGCAACAAGAATAATTATTAATTATTAATGAGATACAATATTTCGATACTTAATGATAACGATATATAATTATATATATGTGTAATATATATCTGCATTATGAAAATATTTACATTTATGCGATATATTTACTCGCGAGTGGCGAGTATTAAACTTAAAATTTAACAACACTTTGTTACTCTTTTATTAACTTGATGAATAACTTCTACAGATCGTAAATTGAGACTAGATGAATTGAATTAAAATAAACGGATAAAGAAAATTTTCGAATCCTAATCTTTATCTTGGACAAAAGATATCTTCTTGATACACGTCTGTTAATAAGATAGTTGTACTATAAAGAATAGAAATCAACTTGATTTAATAACTCCCTAAAGAGATATAGAGTGATATTCTAGTGTATATAATTTCTTCATAATCTTTAAAACTCTTTTTATGTGTGTTGCACATTTTATCCGTATATTTGTTAAACTATTCTCTTATAAATACCAATTCTATATACAGACTTTCAATCATTACAGATTTGTTTTATGACGCGACAAAATGTGACCACAAAAACTCAACGACAAGAAATTTTTTTCTCGTTATTCGAATTCATACTCGATACCTGGATATCTTGAAAATACATTCCATTTAACTGTCGCAGCTCTCGTAAATATTTATATGATCTTGTTTAACATTTAATGAACAATAGAGATGAAATAATTCTAAGAGCGTTGCAAGTGTCAAGTGGAACATACCTTTAGCAATATCTTACATAATCCAATATCACTAATACATATTTACATGATAATATTTAATAATTTGTCGCATGTATATAAATTGATATCGTATGCATGACAAATCAGCTTATGTTTACCTTAACTAACGAAAACTGTTAATTGCAATCTATCTACATAATATCGTCGATTATTCTATCAGCATTAAGAGAATAATTCGCTTGTTTACACTGTTTATCACAGTCCTACTTTTCAAAATTTCCAAAAACTTGTAACATTAGGTAAACTGGACAAGTGTTAGATGCATCTCAAAATTTGTATTACATAAATATTTACATTTTCCGCATTATCCGTATACACATAGAGCCCCTAGGTAATAATAAGTCCCACGAGCTGTAATCACATAACATTCATTAATTCGTATGTACATACGTGTTATGTCACTAAAAAGGTAAAAAACAAACAAAAGAAAATTTAATTTTAAATAAGAGAAAAATTTCAAATGTAGTACACTATTTTTTTTTAGTTTTTTGCATTTTCTAAAAAAAAAATTGAATTCTGTATATCGTTTATTTATATAAAAACTAAATTGAACTTGTTAATTGTTACAAGCATTTACAATCTACATAAAAAATATATAAGCATAATAACAGTGAAATGCATGAAAATAATCTTGCTAATTTCATGATTTTAGAAACATCAAGGATTTTATTACATATAAAAAATCAAAGATGACATTGTATCCAATCATATGTTCGTAAATTAAAAAAAAAAAAATAAAAAAATAAGGGATTCTAATGAAAAATTGAAAATTGATATATTTAAAATTAGAATTTTTACATGAGAATGTAAAATAAATATTAAAATGATTACGTTATATAAGAAAAAAATTGTGATACTAACAGCATAATCCGGCGTATCTATTGCTATAGGACATGCCATAATTGCTGCACGCAGGTTGCCCAGATTTGTAAGGTTGAAAGCCGAGTACATTTCCACTGGAACGATAAAATGATTTTTTGACATAACATGATTTTTAGCGTCGAATGACTTGTCAGACTTATTCAGACTTTTCGAAGAAAAAAAATTTTAAAATTATACAAGTATGCATATTCCTGTATTCTGAAAAAAAAAAGGAGAAGTTCTTGCCTACGTAATTTTGTATGCTAATTCAAATCCAGATCGCAGAATTAGTCTGTCGTGTCAGATTATCGAGATAAATTCGTTTAAATAGGCTAAAACTAGCCATTTTGGTCATGTTCATCGATTCATTGCAAACAACGAAATTTTTGTTTGCCCATTTCGCAAACGGCATCTTAAAGTTTTCATCTACTTTTTATCTTTAAAATCAATTTTGGTTTTTACGATTATTTCTCGCAGTAATATCAAAGAAGTATGAAGTTAAAGAATCTATAACGCATTGTAGTATGGCGCTTTAGCTTAATACATCATCCTCTCAACTTTTGAGAGTAAATCCAAATTTTTACGAAAATTTATTGAAATTTAAGATAATAATCTACATTGAGAGGATGATGTAAAATACGCTATAAATGTGTCAAGTGTAAACACATCAGTTTTGAAATTTATCATCCATCGTTCGTTAAAAAAAAAAAAATTTTTTTTGCAAAGCGTTCAAACACTCTATTTTATGATTTTTGAAAGATTTCCCAAGCTTTCTCGGATAAGTAAACGAATATTTCCTTCACGGATATATGGATACTTTCGAAATGATAACCGCATAGGTTTTAAAAGGTGTTCGTTCACAGCTAAAATTGGCCGTTTTAGACTCCTTTCTTTCAAGAGAGAATCGAATCCCCAACCCTCTCCCCTGGATACGCTTATGGTTGTTCTGCAATATATCATTTGACACAACTACTTATATTTTCATACTTTAATGTGAAAGAAACGCAAAGTATAGAAAAAAAAAAATAGCAATAATAGTATTACGAGATAGAGGTCTTACCTCGGGCCATAATTGCAGACATAATTCTTGGTATAACCGCGAGCCGGATCATAGTAGAATGAGTATCCGCATCCTATTAGAAAAGTATCGCTCCACACCAACTAAAATTAATTCAAAATATGTACTATATTTATTTATATATTCACCAATTGCTTGCGTGTGAACATGACAAATGGAAGCGATTATGCTTTGAATATATTGATTCGGGAAATAAAGATCCTGATGAAAGTCTTTTAAAATACTTTCAAATATTTATCAAATATGAATATGCGAGATGTGTGTGTGTGTGTGTGTGTGTGTGTGTGTGTGTGTGTGTGTGTGTGTGTGTGTATAGGAAAGATCTTAAATCTTTTTGAAAAAGAAAAATCTTAAAAGTTACCAATGCCTCTATTTTTATTAAAAGAAATTTCTAAATTCTCTATAAGTTAAGAAAAACTCTATATGTATATATATATATATATATATATATATATATATATATATATATATATTCTAAATTCTCTATAAGTTAAGAAAAACTCTATATATATATATATATATATATATATATATATATAGAGTTATATAACTTATAGAGAATTTAGAAATTTCTTTTAATAAAAATAGAGGCATTGGTAACTTTTAAGATTTTTCTTTTTCAAAAAGATTTAAGATCTTTCCTTAAATGTAAATTAAATTAAAATGCAATTTTTAAGCGTCTCCCGCATTATGCGCGTTTTTGATAGCATGATAAATAATTAATAAAAAGCAAAAAGGAAACAACTTTTTTTCGCACGACGACAAACTCACTACGCTAAAATTCTTTTCATAAACCGTGATCTCATGAAAATTCATAAAATAACAAGTTTAATAGAATAAGAATTAAATGCTGTTCGCAATTTACAAACCGATCGAGTTTTCGGACTTATTTCGAAACTGACCTACGAATGAAATTGACCTCTGAAATATGTGATGTCATCATTTAACGAGAAATGATATATTGTGATTATATTATATATGGTAATTATATTATATATGTTCAGTTTATTAATGTGAAATTGCATTTCATCATTATATGTACAGCAGACATATGAAGATTCGATAAAGATTTGACAGTTTTATTTGCTAAAAACAATTTTGTTCTAAAGCTATATTAATATATTTTGATTTTCTTGTCCCATTGTATATTATTAAAATAATGACAGCGAGTTTGAGTATAAGAAATATGTTATTTGTTAAAAATACAGATTGTCCAGTCTTTGTCAATAGATTTATCTTTCAATAAAGTTTATTCGGTGAAATTTTTTTGCTCCATTGATGAAACATAATAATATCAATTGATCAAATTGACGATAGTAGACGTAGTCTAGTATCACTTTCATATTGGATATACAAAAAAATGGCAATAATAATTTTGCTATAGAATATATTTTTCTTTTTTCCACAGCTTTCCTTTATAGATATTGTTTACAGCAGGAATCGGATAAACTAAAAGTACGCAATAAAAAAAAACCTATTGATAAGTTAACTCTCGAGTCTAACGCTCATGTATTCCTGAAATTGCAAGCTTCGATTACAAACCTGTGTGTAATGCCCGGTGGTTTTACTGTAACCGGAATGATAATATTGTACCTCGTTGAACCAACCAGAAATTTGTCGTCTCCAATCTGGCTCGCCATCGTAAGGTCCCGGAGGCCTAGTCGTCCATGAGCGAGCAATGTTTTGTCCCACTGCAAATCTACCTATAAATTGATCGTTTTTGATCAATCGTGGACGTGCGCGTTAAACGAAAAGGGCGTGAAATTAAGAAGTCCTTATTAAATCTTTTCTTTCACTCTGTTACAACAATACGCAAAATTAAGATAACGAAGCAAAATGATACTATAGCTTTTATGTTTATCAGCTTATAATACAGAATATTTATATATATTTATATATATTTTTACTTAAATTTTTATTTTGAATAATAAGTAGAAATTCATATCTTTTTAGGATAACTTGAAATGTTTAGTATCAAAATTTTGTTTTTTTTTTTAATTTAATTAATATAATTATTATTGCATTAATTTTAATCCTTTTTTGCATATGTTTCAAACAAAATTCTCGCTGACATTTTCGCGAGAAATGACATCTTCTTCCTTGCGTATGCATATATTTAAACACGTTGTCTTTTATTCAATATAATAAAAAAAGTTGTACGCTTAATTAATGTATATAACCTAATATAAATAATGAATTATAATATTCTTATTATTCCTAATTATGTAGTTTCATTGTATCAATAAATGTCAGTCTCTCTCTGAGAATTTTAATTATCGCAAAAGAAACAAAGGGACGTAAAGGGAGCAAAGGAGAATAAGAAAGTAATACAAGAAAGTAATGCAAAATAGAGAGAGAAGAAGTAAAGAAAACAGTTTTTTACAATACTATTCTTCTTCGACATACTAGAACATTGCAACTACGTAATATTCTTTTAGTATCCTAGAAATATTGTAATATTATGTCATTTTTATAACAAATTAATAATAAGATAATATAAGGATAATATTATTATACATATACAACGTGATAAATAATAATGAAAGTAATTGCTGATACAATTTGTTTACTTACGAACGTTTCTTAGACTGTCGTGTGATTCGGCGCAGTGATCCGCCCATCTCTGTGCTATCGTAGCTAGTTCATCATCCCATATCTAAAACAATATGAAATGTCCGTAAAACTTATGTACATTATAACATTAATTATACAGCAATGTATCTACAAAATGTTTTTTCAACTTTAATATCAATTTGAATTGTGATTAATCCGTTATAACATCGACTAATGATGTAAATTAATTGCTTTTCTTAAAATGTATACTTGAACACTTTTTTTTACATCTTATTTTACAATCTTGTTTTAGGTTACTATAATATACAAATCTATTGCCTATTGCGAATATTAAATAATATCTTATTTAATATTTCTAAATGTTGTAAAATATTTAGAAATAATTGTAAGAGGAAGAGAGAGAGAGAGAGAGAGAGAGAGAGAGAGAGAGAGAGAGAGAAACAGGAAAAGCCTGTTAGTTTTACCCTTTTATTCTCTATTATTTATCTATTATTCATAGGAATATATCTTTTTCAAGCTACAGAAGTGATAGCTTCTCAAAAGATGAAATAAAATATACGTCTACTTACCATTTCCATCATATTCGCCGCAGCTGGTTGACCATGTATCTGTCCCAGTGCCACTAGCTGTCTCAATCGATTATGTTCGTCCAAGATAATTTGTTTCTCCTCACACGATATACCCCCGGATTCTGCAAGATGGTATTTCCTACTATTCAGCTGTTTTCCGAATAAATACATCTATATATATATATATATATATATATATATATATATATATATCGCTAGTCGCATTTATCATTAAAGAAGAGTATTATAATATGATCCTTCTTTCAACGGGATATCCAAAGAATTATATAAAATGATGTAGAATCCAATGATATGTTCAGATATGTGATTATATTTTCTTAACTGTAACAGGAGTAGAGTAATAGGAATCGAGGTAATAGAAAGATATTGAAATATTATACGATCTCTTGATATTTATAGATTACTTTCTTCATCTTTTTCAATATAATCTGTGTTAGATTAGATATTGTGCGCGTTACTATAAAAAGAAATAATAGTAATTGTAATAATAATTTTCAATAATTTGCAATAATAATAATAATAATAAATTGGGCCTCAAAAATAAAATTGATGAAATAACTGAGATTATTATCATTTTTCCATTTTTAAATAATCCATTTTGTCAACCTTATTAATTTTTTATTTAACTTTATTTCGCTTTTATTGATATTCGATACTTGTACAGTTTTTAAAATCTCTTTTTCCCTCTACCCTCTATTTTATGAACTTTACATAAAAAAAATGGATATTAATCTATGTATTTTTTTAAATGTTTGTTACTGATGTATTGTGCAGAATATTGTTTCAATTATATAAAAAAATTAGATCAATAATATCCAGATAAAAAAAGCAAAATTATATTCAATTTTCCACTCATAAAGCAACAAGATTAATTAAATTAAATAAAGGTACTACAAATTATGCATTTCGTAATAATACAGTATCCGGATGTATATGTTGTAGGAGAAAAATATCTCCCTTTTCTATAGAAATTAACGATATGGATGTTTCAATCTCAAAACAAATCACCTCAAAATAAACCAATGAATCTGATTCTTTTACGAATCTCGAGTATGTAAAGATATTATTTATTCGAATATCACGAAGCTAAACAGGAGCGTTTAGCGTTTATCGAGCTGTTGAAAAGCTTTGAAATGAAGAATTATTATTAAAATTTATTTAACGTTGATTTAACATCGAAAATATTAACATGAAGATTTTCCATTTATTTTATTCCGCTATTGTTCCAATCACTCGCACCGCGGCAACGCTCGGTTACAAGAATACTTCATCAAGTACGCTCGAGCACAAGGGGGAGAACAAGAAAGACGACTAACTGTACAGCCTTTGTGAAATAGACCAAGTAGAGTGAAAACGGTCCAAGTTCTGCATCGGTAATGCGATCGATTATCGCATCATCGTACCGCGTCGAATCACGCGAGTTAATTGTTACCTTCCGTCATATACAAAGATCGATAGGGAGCCGTACAGTCAGCGGATACTTCCAATCTATCTTACGAGATTTGTATCTCTGCACGATCTTCGTATTCCTTTCTCAATTCTCGATTCAAAAAAAAAAAAAAAAGGAAAGAAACCGAGAAATTTAATGAGGTAAATGGACCTCCAGTTCGCGTAGAGTTCGCTTAAATGGCTCGCTCGATGTGCATCGCGATGCACCCAAGAGGAGATTCACATTACGCTTGAGTCAAGTATGCTTTTAAGAAATTCCCTCTAATCAAAGAATATAAAAGGAATACAAGATTTTGCCGATTATTAATTTGCCAATTAATTATCGCAAATTTCTTGTTATACTTTTTTTTCTATATGATGTAGCGCCTATATTTTGCTGTACTGCAAACTTTTCAGGGAATAATAAAGTAACGCAATATTATTTAACGTAATGTTTACGTTATATTATTACGATATATCATGGTGAAACATGTGCAAGTTATTAAATTGAGAACCTCCATACTATTTACAGTTACGTACGCACGATAGATCCTTAACCATTTTCAAACCGGATTGTGTGTCATTAAAAACGTGGACATTTCTCGTAATATACTTCGTACTTGAGGCACTCTCGATAATGATCAGCGATTTGAATTTACAGCAGTCATCGAATACTATTTTAGGCGAGAATATTCTGCCGAATACAAATGTCGAATAATTTTTGCACGCGAAGACATGCCCACTAATTTATTCCTGAAATTGATTTTTATCTTAATCGGATGGAATAAGTTTTCTATCCGTTGATCGCACACGTATGTATCTAAAAATTCAACGGATTCGGATATTGCTACTAAAGTCAGTCAGAGCTTCATCTAGAATATGGAAGTCTAATTTTTCTCTTCGATTCTCTTTGGATTCTAATTTTTCTCAATTATAAATCAATTATATTATTTTAATTTAGTTAAGATTGTGCAAAACGATGAGTGCAAAACGAAATTGAGCATTTTTAGATTATGATAAATGGATCGATAAGATGGAAGATTTTTGACAATTGTATTAATAAAAAGAAAAATAATAATATATCTGTAAGTTTTCTTTCATTTTTCTTTCGTTCCCCTACTCTCCCTCTCGCCTACTCTCGCCCACTCATTCACTCACGCCTCACGTCTCTGGCTAATATTTCATACAATTTGTTTAAGATTTATATGAGAACCAACATGTGTAAGTAAAAAATGAAGAAAATAATAGAGTGTGTAACACATGTATCGGAGCATATGTAGACCGTCGCAAACTTTTCATTCTTCTCACTTATATATTTGTTTCAACCCATTTATTTATTTTTAAAACACAAGCAGAAATGGTAATTCTTGATAACGAACGGATCATTGAATGAACAAACGAAATGATATTATTAGGGATAATGAACGATAGTCGAACTCCCTTTTCGGTGAATGGCAATTAATCATGATTCGAGTCAATACGACGCATCGTTGTATCGTTGATGCGTTTAGTATCCATTGAAGTGGCAAAACAAACTCGAGTGACATTCGTATTTGGTTGGATGGCCGTCTCGCTATGACTGGAAACATCAGTTTCTTTTTGCACCGGAAATGAGATGGGCTTGGTACTGAACGTAATAATACAATTCGGTCGGCACCTGCTAGCTCGATTCTCATCATAGCTTTCAAAATGAGTTTCGTGGGAAAGGACTTGTGGTATGTAAAATAAATAGCTCTCGATTGACTATTCCTATTTAGCTCGATATACATTCTTTCCGCCATCTTTACATAGTTATCTTTCCTGATATGCCAGATTCGATAGTTAATAGTTTTACGATAACAGGCTGCTTTTATTAATTATGAACTTATATTAATTAGTTTGGTTGTCGGACTAAATTTAAAAAAAGTTAACAAAAAAGCATCTTGAAATATTAAAAAATATTAAAATATGAATGCATAAAATGAGATTGCCTTCAATTTGTACGTTACCAGCGAACATTTTAATAATTTTAACGAAAAATTACACATGTTTGTAGAGATGTTACATGTACGATGAAACTTTTAAATTACAAGTGATACAATCAATTAAGAAAAATCTAAATTTGACTTGTGTATAATTATGCATTTCTCTCTCGTTGCGAAAAAATAAATGAAGAATAGAAAATAAGAAGAAATGCCGTATATTTGTTGATTTGGTGGTAAAATATTTGATTTTGTACTACATCTAATTTATATTTGGTTTTACATTATATCTAATTTATCACACATCGGAAGGTTGTTTAAACATCATACTCACTCAACATGGTTTTTCCGATGCACGATGTTTCGCAATAATTCATCAGCAGACAAGTAACGATCGTTAAAAGGAGACCGGTATTTCTCTTGGCGAGCATTATAATGGCAGCTAGGAAATTCTACCGACAATTCTTCGAGACACGAAACGAACTTTGGGGAAGCGATAATAGAAAAATTTGATTAAAACGCGAACTTGGCAATCGAGGTCTTCTTTAAATTTCGATAAGTGATTACGATTGAACAGCGGAACAATTGGATGGAAGGGTTCGAGTATATATAATAAAACGTATAAATGCGACTTCAAGTTGTTCACTTTGGTACGCGTTGGGCCAATCGGTCGATTAAATTGGTCGATTTACGACTGTCCGAGAGATATCGACATATAGGAAATCGAAACCTTCCGCAAAACCGGTCGATGAAACGATCCGAACTAATAGCTAGCCACGCCGATTCCTCGTGACTTTATATATCGTGGCATCTGTGCCATGGTTGTCCATGTAATTGTTAATGAACCAGTCAGTGCAGTGGGGAGTGCTACTCAATACAGGAACGGGGTAACTTTGGTTTAGTATAGTATATACATCCAAGGTTGAGTGCGGACTCTGGAAAGCTGTCCACTGACGTCAATTATTTAACTCATTTCATTAAAAATCGATTGAAGCTGAGCCCAATTTTAGCTCTGAATAAAATTTGAACTGATCTTTTCAAAAAAAAAATGAATACTTTCAATTCCCATAATTAACCTCAGTTAGAAACAATAGTAATGTGCATACTTTGATAATATCCTGGAAATATCGTCTTTCGACGATTTTTATCCAATATATAATATAATACGTTTTATACACCGTTGGAAAAAAATGTGTTGAATTTAACATAAATCGCATGTCCCAAACGATCCACTCAAAATTTTGTGTTAATTTAACATAATATGGATGTGTTAAATAGTAACACCGACACTATGTTAATATTTTAACAAAAAAGAAACTGTACTCTTGATGTTAATTTGAAGTTAATTGTGTATTACAATTAACATAATTTTTATGATAAAATAACATGTCGAGATGCGTTAAAATTCAAGACTGCCGAAACCACACAAAGAATAATAACAAGTCATCCTCACTCCTATTATAGAGTAAAATCAACATTCTTTTTTTTTGTGTGAATTTTAACATATTGAATAAATACGTATGAATTGTGTTATTTTAACACATTTCTTATTCATTATATCATTTTAATAATTTTACATTTTATATTTGTTAAGATCAGTTAACATAATAGACATGTGTTAAAGTTACATAAATATGTAGATTATTTAACATAAAAATTTTAACAAGGATCGATTTTAACACAAATACAAAATGTTTTTTACTGTGTATAATACGCTTGGTTTATTTTCCTTTAACAGCGCACTTTTTAAAGTTTTTATCAACGATAAGTAATATATTTCTTGTTTAATATTATTATTACTTTCACTATTTTCTATATACAAAAGGTATTTGCAAGCAAGTGCATTTTATTTAAAAGATACAAGATATTCATCAGCGAATAAACCGAATTTTTAATTTTTTACTCAAATTTCTAGAGAGTTCTTCTTTTTTTCTATTTTTCTTAAGCCAATTATACATTCATTTATCTCAAAATATATAAAAGTATATAAAATAATTACTAACTTTTGCAATTTGCAAAAACCAAGAATATCTTAAGAAACACACATTTTATTTATTTTAAAAATATTTCGTAAATAAATTAAATTAATGTTTGCTTTTTATACAAAAAGAAAATATATCTAATAATTGAAATATTTGTCATCTTTTAAAAAGGATATGGACATGATGTAATGTTGAATATCAAATATTGCTACCAAATCTATCAAATATTGTTTACCAATTTATCACTTTTGTATATATTCTAGTAAAATAGCAACTCTCAAAATTTAATAAAAATTTTGTTTACAATTTGTATTAAAATATCAGATATGACAAAACAACAGAGAGATCTAATGTTGCGATATAAACGGTAATGATTAAAGATGTTCTAATAATTAATGTCAACTCTCGATAAATTAATCAAACTTGATAAATTTTTAATAATCACTAAAATTTACGAAGTAATTCTACGTTAATTAAACTTAAGATGAATTATAACTCTAATTATCAGTTTTCGAAGGTCTGACTCATTTTTCATCGGCTTATTCTTTTCGCGACGTTTTGTCCTATATTTTTGCAACAATAGAATAAAATTTCTGCAAAGTACTACAAAAGTTAACCATTTCTCTAAAACTTTGCAGTCATTTATCAATCTTCTCAACCGATTAACTTACATCTGAATTATGAAGATATATTTCTAAAGCAGCTTAAACTAAAGAAGCGAAACTAAAGAATCTACCTAAAAAATATTGCAAAAAATTGATCCAATATATAATAGAGAGTATAATGTAGCATATATACATGTATAATGAAACGATCTTTCGATATATTTAGATTGTCCAAGCATTTAGGAATATGGGAAAGTTGGAAAAATTAATTTTTTTGAAAAGACATATTAATCAAATCAATAGCTTGCGAACACAATGAAGAATCATTTTGTCGGCAAATTTATTAAAATTAATCGTGTTACCAAAAAAATTGAAAAGTCTTTTCTCTTGCACTGATTATTATGGGATATACGCTCTTTTGCTCTTTGTTTCCATTCTCTTCCACCTCTTTTAAATTACAGAATAAATTAAACAAAGTAACCATATCGGCATTAATCTACTTCTTTTGTTCCTCATTCTTTAAATATTCTTTCTTCTTTGAAAGGATTTGTTGTAGCAATAAAATATGAAAAGGAAAATTGCATTCGAAAACACTTTTATATATTTTAATTTTCTTTTTATACTCCTAATTTTGTCGCAAAATCTGTCTCAAATTAACAAATTGTTTAAGATTGATTTTAAAATTATAATTCAAATATATTTTATTTAAATTGAGATTGAAATTGAGAATGAATTGAGAATAAATTTATAGTTAATAAAAGCACGTAAAAAATTGATAAGACTTTTACATTGCTGCTAAATATTTTTTTTTTAATAAACATAATTAAAAATATTTTAATTGAATATGTAAATTGTATATATAATTTATCAATCTTTCCAAATCCCAAATTAAATCATTTTATAAAATTACAATCAATTTTGTGCATATTCAAAAAACAATGACCGATTAGATTGTAATTAATTGTGACGTCAATTATCTAATTAACATTTCAGCAATTCAGCAAAATGTTGCAAATACATAAAAAAAAATTTTATTCATCACATTGTACAATTTAATGCATTTACAACTACATATGTCATCTTTCAACAAAAAGAAGGAAACGCTAACTTGTCGTATTCCGCATGATGAACAGTTCAATTGCGCGCGTTAACGTGAAATTTTCAAAATTTCACGATTACAAAGTTAACATTTTTCTGACTCTCTTTTCACGATTCTATTTGTCTCAATAGATATTTACAACACGAGTATATAAAATGACTGGACATACGATTCTCAGAAATCATACGAATTAATAAGAACGAATTAATAAGAACTAAGCTCGGAGTTGTTATTCACGTGAACGCGAGCCTAAACCTGTTTGAAGAAGAAGAATCAGAAGAAAGAAATAACTCCGGAAAAAAATCGCCGAAATGAAAACATTAAAACTTCAATGTCGCTAAAGAGTAATTGATCCAAACAGAGAGTTTTTTGTTCACGGTCCAACAAACCGAACAAACAACGAGATTAACTTCAACTTTTTTTCGCAGCGAGATTAAAAACAAAGGAAAGGGACTGAATAGACGCGTGATAGTTGTTGAAAAAGCTATCAAAAGAATTAATTTATCAAAAGTGTTTTTGTAATTGATTTTTGCAATTTGCGATCATTGGACGAAACAAATTGTTAACGAATAAAAGTACAAATTGTTAACAATAAAAATGTATCTCTTAATTACTAAATGTACGAAAAAAGAGAGACAGAGACAGAGAGAGAGAGAGAGAGAGAGAGAGAGAGAGAGAGAATACCCTTACAAATAAAAAAAGATAGTAAGGTATTAATATACTTACTACATACAATACAATAGAAATTGTGAGAAAATATTTCAAAGTGCAAAGCAGGCACGTCTCAATAGAAACACAAGACAATACGATATACGAAATACTTTTATTTCACATTTCACATTTCTATCTAAATAGCTTGATGATTTATTTCGTAAATAAAAGCGATATCGTGAAGATTATTCATTCAAATTGATTCGGATGATTTTCAACAAATGAATTCTACTTTATGCATTTTTTAATCTGCTTTCTATATTCTTCCTCTCGTTATAAAACCTCCTTCCAAATTAATAGGTCGCTTAAAAAATTGACTCGAAATTATAATGCTTTCAGATACTTTTCTGGTAGCCTAAATTTCGACAAGGATACATTTGAGGCCCAAAACGTGAGCTAATTTTGTGATTTGCAAAATCTGAATAATTTGAATAATTATTCGCCGCTGGCGTTGCTATATATCTATCTTCGGAATCGAAGAGAAGAACTAATGAATGAACGCCCGTGTTGTATATCTTGAACACGCGAATGGAACCTCTTTTTTTCCTGACCGGGCGTTTCCCAAGTAAAGCTACTTAGCATATTTAGAATCTCGTGTATAAAAAACCTCTCGTTCTGTGATAACTTGTTCGGAGGTCGTCTAGGTCACGTTTTTCGCCTAATGAACAACGTTTAACCAGTGAACTGACTGATCCAGTCAATTAATCAGGTTGTGATTTGTCGTGTGGGAGCAGACAGTCAGGCACCAAAAACCATGGCGTGTTCCCTCTAGCGTAATACATAGGGTGTCTCAGTTATTTCGTATTTTCTATGCGAACGTTGAAAATTCAACTAAATTTTAATTAGAAATTATTAATAATTTTCAAATCAAGAGCAATTAAGCGTCGGCAATTAAATCAAAAGAAAGGGGGGAAAAAAAAATTGCAACACCGTTCATCCTGGTTTTGCGCCAATAAGCAATTCCCGTTTGCGGCAGGTAATCGCGGCACATTGGACAACCGGATTCAATACGTATTGGATGCAAAACTTGAACGTACGACTCTCATATCCGTCGGGCTTTCCTGAACAATCGCTCAAATGCGAGAATACAATCGGTCGAACCGTGGAAGCGCCGAAGCAGAGCAAATTAAAGTTGTACGCTACAGGTGCAGGTCCCTTCAAACATGGAAAACGTAATATCGGATCGGACCGGTGTAAGGGGCGAAAACGGATTTGAAGTCAAACGTGTCAAGATGAGACAGGTCAACAGGTCTTTTTTCTCTTCCATTTTAGCGCACATCGCCAAGAGTTATCTGTTAAAAGGGAGGAAATGCGCCCCGAGATGAGAAGAACCAAAAAGGAGAAAAAAAAAACAAAAAAGACTTGAATTGTTCGAGTTGGTTCTCGGCGTGACGATTTCAAGACCTATTGAGATTTCTATTGAGTCGCAAAAATGAAAGAGTTTTAAGTGGGCACGTAATAAAAATATGTACGATACAACATGAGAATGAAAGTATTTATTTAAAACGTAGTAGTAGTAGTACTACGTCGATAAAATTGAATTATATATCTTTATATAGGCTTTTTCACCGTTTTACATAAAGTTTTAATTAACGAAATTAACGAATTTATCATGACAATAGAAAATATGTTATATCAGCAGATTTTTCCTCTAAACATAGAAGAGACTCGATACGTTTGCGTGCAACAGAGCTCAAAGTATTTAAAACCGTCTTTCTGATTGCACATCATATTTCGTTGTATGCCTATTGTTTGTTTTTTTTTTTCTAAATAATAAATAAGGGATAAATTGAAACAAACTCAAGACGTATGATTGTCTTGAAGTAATAATGTTACATCACATTATAATAATGAACTATACAATGACTTTTTGAGATATTACTTATTTATTATAACTACATTAATCTCTCTTTTATACATGTCATATTCTTTTTACATAATATAATTACATATAACGATGTAACATTTATTATATTTTTTTTATGTTTTATACTTAATAACACTTAACGCAGCACACATTACCTCTTTTTTCTTGTTTTCTCACTCACATTTTTATTACCATTTTGCTTAGCTTCTTTTCATAAAGCAAAAGTGATGTATGAGTACATACGTATGTAATGTAAATTACGCAATACAAATGTAACAATCTATTGTAAAAGAGTCGTCTTATTTGAATTCGATCCGATTCAGTCCGTATATACATATATACATATGTGTATATATATATATATATATATATATATATCACATACATAAATGGACCATTTGTATGGGCGATTTATACAGAATACAAGTGCATCCTTTAAAAAAACAAACATTTGCCAGCAGAAAAATTTTCATTGCAGGATCGATAATCAAATGTTTTATGATACATAATAGTAATTCTAATTTTTCAATAATTTTCTCTTTATATTTTTCTGAAATTTCGATGAGACTTTGGTTGAATGTAACAGAGTGCGACGTATTCTGCTGCAATGTTTATCGCCTTGAACCATCCTGAATTGTGACATCTTTATTATTATTTACGACATATGTATTAACTATCAACATGTTTACTCTTAATGTCTATTATTAATAAATACAATATGTAAAGCACATGCTCTCATAAAACAATTTTGTATTATACACGCATATCAAACAAACAATACTCTTGCAATATAACGTGTGTGTGTGTGTGTGTGTGTGTGTGTGTGTGTGTGTGTGTGTGTGTGTGTGTGTGTGTGTGTTGTGTGTTGTGTGCAAAAAACTTTGGAAATAGAAACTCAAGAGATATTTAATCATGAGAGAACGAGTATCACTTTACAAGTATATTTTGTGTTTGATATCTATAAAAGTTCGACAAATGATAAAAAAAGGTTTAAGTGTTCTTTTGATCAATGCAGATAAGCTATTCATTTTCTTGAACGAACTATTTTCCATCGATTCGCGTTTTTATTTATTTATTTAATTATCCTTTTAAGTTGTCTAGTCCTGGATCAGATTGCTCCATCAAAATTGGACTTATAAAAAAACTTATCTTTGCGAACGAATTGCACAAAATTTTCACTACTCCTAGCCATTTTTTATAGCAAAATTTTATTAGAGATTAACAAGAAATTAAAACAATATAATAATTATATAATAATACAATAAAATAATGATATTAGGAAAGAGTATTTTGTACGGCATCCTATATATAATTAAACAAATTATTTTTTCTAATGTGTTAAATAAAAATTTCTAAAGTGTAATTGATTTAAGAAAATAGTTATAGCTTTTGTTCGAAAAGATATGTAAAGATATGCAAAATTATATTTCCTTTGGTTTTGATTTTATTTGATTTTATTAGATACATTATGTGCATAAATCATCATAAATTTATAAAGTATAATATTATTTTTATAATACTTGATACAAAAGCTACTTTAATACTTTATGCACAAATAATATTATACATTCTAATTCTAATATAAAGATTCATACTTTGAAAACTTTTGATAATCATAAACAAATTTTTTAATGTTCTTTATTTAGTGATTAAAAAACTATTTTGGTTAAAAGATTAAACAATATCTAATTCAAAGAAAAAAACGTGTTATAATGTTTTCTCTTTAAATTATTATATTGTTACATATTTATCTAAAGATACACTAATCTATAGCAGAATTCTCTTTATCTGATGAAAGTTTCATTATTTTGTTACATTAAATATAAAGTTTTTAGTACTTTCGTTTTAAATAATTAAGAAATTATATAATTTGAATTATTTAACGTTATAATAATATAATTTGATAATGTTTAACTGATAAGTAATTCATTATAAAGAAAAAGACGACAATAATGATTAATATATTATAATTGATTAAATATTCTATGTACATACATGTTACTACGCATGATATCAAATGCTCTTACCCATAATATTTATACAAAAAAATAATTTGTTGTCAAAATATTTATATTTGTTTTATAACATATGCAGATGAAAGTAATAATACCTGCAAGAGTTTATGAATCATTAGAGCATTATACTGTTGCAAGATTATACTTATTATAAATATTTGAGAACTATTAACAAATATTAAAATATTATACTTGCGGTTCGCTTTGACATTCCACATTCATTTTTAATTTTGATACAAATAATACACACAATCAAACGCATACACGCATGCACGCATGCGCGCGCGCGCGCGCGCGCACACACACACACACACACACACACACACACACATACGACATCTATTTTTCTTTTTTATTTTATTTTATTTTTTATTTATACGCTTGAATGCGGTTATCTGTATTAGAAATTTATTTGCGTTTAATTAACATAACAATTTTTTATTCACAATATCTGATATATTTTAATATTTATTTGCAAATGTTAATATCGCATATCAATTATAGATAATTAATTAATGCAAATAAACGGAATATAAAATTACTATGTACAAAAATTATTAAAACATCTGTAAGAAATATTTATATTTATGTATACATAATCGGTCACAGAATTAATCACAAATCTAATCCATGTTAAAAAAGATCTGTTTCAGTTTTAATATAAACATTACATATATATCTATATAATTATATATTTCTTATTTATTCGTAAAACGATAATTATACGTATAATTTTTTCTTCTCCTCTCGTCTTTCTCTTTTTACTTTGTATATTTAATTAATCAAAAATTTTATTTCAATTGTTTTAAACAAAAATAATTTTATTATAAAAATAAAGAAACGTTTAGAATAAGAGTCAACACATCTGATCAATTAAAAGCCATATAATCTAGAATTATTTAATTGATTATTTAATTAATAATAATTTGTATTACATAAATTTTATTTTTTGAAATAATCTTATACTTATAAATAATATTTTATATACGCACACAGGCATTTTTATTCTTAATTATTTTTTTTATTTTTTATATTTAGAAATATCAATATAAAATTATTCTAATTAAGAAATGAAGCAAAAAACAACCAAAATCAAATCTGCATTTGCATATAAAAATATACCATTATGATTTCATCTGTCTATATTCGTTATAAAAAAAAAATTTATATGATATATATCTATTACGTAATTCACGATATAACATAAGTGATATGATGATATTGTGAACTAGTAGCCGTTACATCTATAGCCATTTGCATAAAATTCAAGCGCAGTTTCCTCCGTGATAATATAAAAAATTGAAAATATTTAATGATTTCAAACATGTTATAAAACAGTTATATAAGACAGAGATATACATATAATGAACACGGTAATAAATAATTGTCTTGCTTATTTAACAAGCATTATATGCTTACAAGATGTCACATAATTGACAATTATTTATATTTGCAATTAGTTTCATACCATCATCCGTTATATCATTTACAATTGGCAAAATCATTTATCTCGACTAACGTTAGATTGTCTATCACATTGACTGTGTAAGAATCGGTCGTTTATCGACAATTAGCGAATTTTAATCGAATCATTATCTAATGTCTAATATATACGAATTGATCCTTTCGACTTTTTATTTTAATATGTTTCTTATGTACGTTTAATAAATTTAATCGAAATATATAATGTTCTCGCTCGTTCTTCACAAATTATTTTCTTTGAATATTAATATTGTTTGTTTAGCTATTTTTAGATATTTTTATATCTGTAAAATATGTAAAATAATGTTTTATTTTCCATATTTTATAAGTAACATTTATCATTAAGTTATTTATATATCTCTACGAAAACTAAAATCTTAATATCTTTATTTTGATCTTTTCCATCGAAAAGTCGAAAGGTTTAAAAGAAAATGTACATCTCTTTCATTTTACTTTATGCATCTACCCTGTAAAAATCTTCGTGGACATTAACTTACGTTACTTATAGATATCTATTAGTAGACTTTTAGAGCAGCAAAGTTTTATTTACTTGAAATGAATTGACTGGTCTTAATTTTTCGTAAATTTATCTGTTTGTATATGTACAAGCAGACATAATAGAGATTTGTCACTTCTATATACAAGACGTATACATGTAGTACATTTTTTTGAATGAAAAGTTATTATAATTGTTTAGTTAATTGTAAATCATTAAACATTTACATTTAACATTTACTATAATGTCAAATTACGAGAAATTCGCGGGTAACATTTGTTTATATAGAGTCATTTTTAAGCCAATTTTATTTTTCCAATGTTTTATCTTCTTAATATGAATGACGCTCTTCTAAATAAAATATGTAGCTACTGATTAATATTTTTTCTCAAATATACAAATATTTCTAACGCAATGCAACAAGCGAGGCGCTGTATATTTTCTCTTTTATGTACTCCTATTTGTTTCTGTAAATATGGTACCTCATTTTATAAATTTACTAAGTGCAAAATTTGTAAAATTTATTGTAATGTTATCTAAGATTTGTAAGTTAAATATATATATATATACATATATATATATATATATATATATATATATATATATATAATGTTTTTTCGCTAATCCAAAATTTATTAATGCAACGTAATATAATAATAAGAATAATATTTACTTATTTGTTTTTTTAATAAATAAAATTTTTTGCTAATTTTTACATCTATTGTTTTAATTTTGTATCCACTATTTCGTTTACATCTCTTACATTTTTATATCGTTTGAAAATATTCATTTTATGTCATAAAATTTTTATAAAATTTAGTTTTCCTTGTATAAATCATAAGGAATTAAGAATAAAATAAATGTGTGTTTATTACTTGTTAATTTATAATTTAAAAATATCTTTTTTATTTTGTTTCTCATTTCTTGCATTCAATACATTCGTTTGTTTTTATTATTTAATTGTATGTTTTATTTAAAACATTTGTTATAAAGTATAAAAATTTAAGAATACATAAGTATTAGAATTTAAAAATAAAAATGGTTTTATCTTGAAATAAACGTGTGTGTGTGTGTGTGTGTGTGTGTGTGTGTGTGTGTGTGTGTGTGTGTGTGTGTGTGTGTGTGTGTGTGTGTGAGAAATGCGTGTGTAAATTTTTTTGAGATATATATCTAATATAAATGCGATTAATACGTGCAGTGTATCATATAAATAATTTTGTACAAATTTAAAGTTGCTTTTCATAAGAATTCGGTGAAAAAAATATGCAATATAAAAAAACAATATGAATATGCATGTAACCCTTTTTATACATAATTTCTATATAAATTACTATTACTAATATCTACTAAATTACATATATCTTTGTATTTATGATTATACATGTGCATTTGCTATACTAAATCGTGTATGCATATCGAACTCTTAGCCTTGGAATTTACACTTTAAAAATTATTAATGCAAAATATATTATTCTTTGTATTTCATTGCATGCATAAAACAATTATGTTTCTCGCAATTTGAAACATTTTAAACCTGCGTTAGATCCATTATTATTTGAAACCTTCTCCTATGCGTTTAACACATTTGTTGACATTTATAATTTGTTTTAATTTCGCGACATGCATATTCAAGAGCTACTCGACTTCTGACGTATGATGATTCCATTAATTTTGCATTGCAACTGAATTATTATCGCATTGTATTAGTCTATTCTTACGGTACAATCGTATACTTAATTATGAACTTAGGTATTATGGTTAATGTATTATGGTCAATTTGGAATTCATATCTTATCAGTAATCATTATTTTCTCATTATTTTATAAAATTACAATCTATCAAATTTTTATTTTGGGAGGGGGAGATGTCTACATCACTTTTATAGCCTTTGGAAAAGCATACGTAGAGAATGAACTACCATTTCCATGTTTATACGCACGACGAAAAACTTCAATTTTACAGAACATCTGCTATTCGCTTTTTGCTTTTTTTTTAACTACTCCAACAATTCTAAAATAATATTGCTAATATTGCTAATTTATAATCGCTAAATAAATAAGATAGGGACTCCAGATCTGTTTTATGACTTTTATGATTGTTATAGAGAAAATATCGCGCTTGTATACATGTAAGTGAAAACACTTAAATCAAGTATAAAGGACTATAATTGCGCATATGCATTCTCTATTTATATATTTTCCATGTAACAATATCGATTTATTCTTTAATTGTATGCATTCAAGCGTGCAGCAAATTTGTAATGAAAGACAATATAATTTATACTCGATACTATTCAATATATTATATATAATATGTATATGTATCGGAGATTGAATTTAAATCTTTGAATCTATTGATTTGAATCTAAACTTGAATCTATTGATTTGAATCTAAACTTTTTTTCGATAAAAAATCAGAACTCTTTCATAATAAAAGCATTTTTAAAGGAAAGCATTTTTACAGGAGAGTTTATAAAAAAAAAAAAGATTATCGCACAAATTTCTGATTTTAGCCTCTCCTCCAAAGTATAAAGTAAAATCGCAAATGTGACATTTTTTCGAAACGATCAGAAAAGATTATAGATCGAGATCCCATGACAAAATATTATTTTGCATCAACATTTACGATTAATATCATGATTAATATTAAATTATTCTTTAATGGCATGTTTTACACACACACACACACACACACACACACACACACACACACACACAATTAAATCAATTAAATCTAATTTTTTAAATATGAAATAATTTTTTACTAATTACAATTTATAAATCTTTCACTTTAAAAATAGAAGAAAGTATACACGCACACATATGCACACGTGCGCACGCAAACAGTATATACAATATATGCTATATATTGTGCGTGCATGCTTACGTGCGTGTGTGTGCGCGCGCGCGCGCGTGTGTATGCGTGTATTAAAACATAAAAAGTAATGCAAAACTTTATAGCCACTATCGGTACAAGAATTAAATATATATATTTTATTTTTTACCACATACATTACACATACATTATACTTGTTCTTTCTGTTTTATTTTTATTCTCTTTACTATTACTTATACTATATACAAGGACCCTTTTTCGCCAAGTAATTTAAATTAATTAATAGCATCTTTAAACATTAGAATTTTATTTACTACATGTTTATACTACGATAGTAGTAAGGTAAGGCATTCAGAACTTACTTACGTTTTGCGCTTGGCGGAATTTTTGACAGACAATATAAAAATGAAAGATAATATTTATATAAAATAAATGCATATCTGCATACAACATGTTTATAAAATAGTGTTCACAATTTCGTAGACTCGTAGTCTAAGTAAATAAAAGATTAATGTTAATAATACTAAAAGTAAATGAAAAATCATTAATAATACTATTTTGTCATTATATTAATTTAATCTTTTGTAATAGATATTCTATGTATTATGCGTTTCAATACGCATACAATATTTTTGTAATTGAAAAAATCCTTTATCCTCATTGGCACAGACATATGTAAAATATATACATGTCATTTTCATGAAAAAGTAATGATTAGCCATTGCTAATAAATTTATCAACAAATTCATTAACAAGTAAATAATAAATATTAAATGAGATATATATATTTAGTGAAATTCTTCTCAATAAATTAAGCAATAACAAACGTTCACATATTAAAGTTACAAAAAGATAATCCTTTATTTTCATACCGTAAATGATGAATAGACGCTTTAAATAATTTAATCTATATTTGAAATAAAATTCTATTTATTCTAAAAAGATTTATTTGTAGATCTGTATTAGCTGAACATTTTTATTCAATTTAGTGATTTAGTACTATAAAGTCTATCATAAAATTATATTTTTAAATTATTTTTTAAAATACTGTTCAAGGTCATAATTTTAAATTTCTAATTTGATTTTCTAGAAAAATATTAAATTAATATTTTATTTGAGAAATATAAAATAAAAATAATAAACCGTAGAAGCAATTGCCTGTTGCACAGCACAATCGAGCTATTGACAAATTGATGTATGCAAGATGTATTCAATATGTTCAATATCCTTTCTTTTCCCTCTTTTTCTGTTTCCCCCGACTCTTTTGTCCTTTCTCACTCGCGCTTACAATTATTTTTCTATATGTCTTTATCTCTATTTCCAATTCTATCTCCATCTCTGTTTTTATTTCTACATATCTCTATCTTTTTATCTTATGGATGTTCGATATGTATATCATTATGTATATTATTTGAATAGCAGTGAATAGAAGTGATCTCTCGTGATCTCACATAAATTTTATATAAAAATGCAGGATATTTCAAGTTTCTATAAATTGTATAGAACTATGACTTTTGCAGCTTGGAGTAGGAACAATCTGTTTACGATAGAAGTGCACGTCTCGAATATCAAAATAATCACATTTTGCTTAAATACAAAATTAATTATACAATATAAGCTTTGTCCTTCCATGTTTTCATTACACATATGATAGATTATGCATGGATGCATGTGGCTAATTAGGCTTACGAAATTTGCCATTTTAATAGATATGATCTTGATCCTTTCGCGGACTGAAGGCGATGTATAATTGTAAGATTGCTCATTACGAGACGACTTCTACGAGTCTTATAAGCGATTAATTTAATCGCTCGATGCATAGCGCTTACTTTATTTTGATATCATTATGATAATCAAACAATATGGAATGTAAAAAAATTTTTATTCGGCTTAGCAAGAGCGCAAAAATACAAGATTAGTTATTTATTTAATAATGTATAATGTATTCAATATGTAAACTTATTTAATTCAATATACAAACATACAGAAGTATTGCTAGCGTAGTTGCATAGCGCGTCCCATAATAATAATATTGATATATGCGATCGCATTTATAGCCAAGACAATGAGATTATAATGAGAAAATCAAATAAACTAATTTTATTTTAATAAATATATAAGATTAAAGAATTAATCGATAAAAAGCTTTTCTATTTTGTTATAATATTCTATTATGGATTATATTTAATATGATATCGTTGTGTAAAAAAATGTCAAGAAAAGACAAGTTTCGAAGGAAAAATTAGTTAATATGTCTTTATGATCACAATCCGTTCATTATGCACTTTTGATCTGCAATGAGGCAAACAGAAATTATATATTGTATATTTATTATCTTTTGGATTTGAATAATTCTGTTAAAAAATATTACTTTATTAATAAATTGTAAAATAATGTTCCAATTAATTGCAAGTAACATTAGGTAAAAATTATTTTCAGTTGGATATCTTTGCATCTACTTTTTATTGGAGATACTAGCGTGTCATAAAGGATCTATCTAGATTTTATTTTATATACGATTTTATGAAGTGACAACTGAAATTTGAAATACATACCGGTGTAAAAGCTATTTATATTATAGAAAAGTAACATTAATTTTAGCGGAGACTATAAAATTACACAAGATATTATATCGATATTAGATAATAAACACTTTATTCAATATGCTATTGTTAATTATTATCAGCAGCAAATTAGAAATCTTAATTCAATGTAAAAGTAAAATCTAACATATAATTGATGAAAAATAAAAAAACAAAGATTGTAAAATTTCTTCGGCACTTTACTTTAAAGGATTCTAAACGATTTCGTTTTACGCATCTTATTATATACGCATAATGAAACAGCACATTTTTGCTCTATATAGCTGACTCTCGAACGTGTCGTTTGCCAAGAGGCACTCGTTCTATAGTTAATTTCATGAAGCATTTCGAAGAGTAAAGTATCTATCTAGTGATATGTATGAGAGCGTACTAATCTCCCCCTCCCCTCCCCCCCCCTCTCTTTCACAAATTTCATAAAAATGTTTATTTTTATTTCTTTTTTTAAATAGTCTATTAATTACGCTGTGCATCCTTTGTTCTCCCTCATCTTTTCTCTCTTCGATTACTGTTTTGCAGTCATTGAAATCTGACTGATTAACAAAAACTTTAAAACGTCTCATGAATGCATGCGTGCGCTTCATTTTTGATTTGCGCAGTGACGAACAATTTTTCAGTTTTATAATATCCTGAGATAGCTAACCGCCGATGGCGGAAAGAAATATTCCTTACATGCTATCTCTTATTTACTGTTTTTTGGTCGGATATCTTCTTCTTGCTTGCAATTTTTGTCCCTTCTCCCAGATCCCAGATCTCGTAAAGCTTTTTTATCTTTCGCTATGATCTTTGTTATCCTTTCCTATAGAATTTTCTCTTTCCAACAATTCTTTCAAGCTTATAGCTTTATTCCCTCCCAAAATTTTCATTAGGATATCTGAATCGTTAAATTCTTTTAGAAGGGAACTCTTTTGTTATCTGCGGCAGGATTGAAGAAATCATATTATATAAATTCGTCACACATCGCTCGCGTGCTATCGTATTTTATTATAATTTCTTTTACTTGTGTTTTTATTTTCAATATTTTATTTTATTATACATCACTTATTACATCACTTTATTTTATTATTTTTTACTTTTTTTTATATTTTTTTTCTTCTTCTATGTCATGATTGTATGCTTTTCATGATTTGTATATTTTTAGAGGGCTCATTTTAGAACAATAATAAACTCTTTAATTATCTACTTTTGTGTGTGTGTGTGTGTGTGTGTGTGTGTGTGTATGGGTGCGGGCGTGTAAGCATGTGTATGTGTTTTCGTCATAATCCTGTTATCCCTTCCTGCACAGAACTTCTTCTTTCCAACAATTTTCTTCAATACGTGGCTTTCTTCTTCCCAGTCTCATCAAGATATCTGAATCGTTAAGCCCTTTTAGAGAGTTCTTCTCGTGTGTGTGTGTGTGTGTGTGTGTGTGTGTGTGTGTGTGTGTGTGTGTGTGTGTGTGTGTGTGTACGCGCGCGCGTATGTTCCTGCTTTTCTCTTTCTTTTTTCTCTCTCTTTCCGTTTCTTACATGAGCATATTTAAATACACTAATCTTTTATCTTGCATATAATTGTATTTCAACAGAACATTTTTTTTATTTACCTCTTGCGTATTCCATGCTGAGGTAGGTTCTTTTTTATTAATAATTTGTTACAATTCCGGAAGTATAAGAAGCACAATAATTTTCAAGATGTTTATGTTAAATATTTTACAATTTATTTACTTATTTACTTATAAAGTTTATCGTAAAACAAGATGAACAATTAACATGATGAACATTTAAAACAAGTAGAATAAAATAGAATAAGATTTATATTGTTAATTCTTTTGAGAAAAAGAGAGAGAGAGAGAGAGAGAGAGAGAGAGAGAAAGAGAGAGAGAAAAAAAAGAAAAGCATTATTTACTTTATCAACATAAATATTCTTTATTTTTAATTGCTTAATTTCACAACTGCAGGCAGGTATTCTTATTGGATATTGATTAAATCAAATTTTATAACATAATTAGAAAATATCATTTTATAAATATTAGAAATATTCCATATTACCCAATTTAATGTAATCGTTCCTGTATTTATAAAAAAAAATTTCTCTTTTATTGTATATAATAAACACAAGAAATAAGCACATACAAAATTTATTTCTTTTGCTAATAATCTATCTCTTGTACTATATATGTTATCACTTGAGTTACGAACTTCATTATAACAAGATTTCATTGTAGCAATATTTCGTTATATGAACAAAATATAAATAGTTTCCCGAACGAGAGATTAAAATCTAAAAATCGATACTTGGATATTGGAGATTCCAATATAATTTCTATTAGATACGTCGGTGAAATTAAATTCGTTCAATATCTCTAGTCACATTACTCGTTGATGCAAGAACGCGACGACAGATTGCTTGTCAGAATGACGAAGTTGTGCAGATGCACCTGGTTCCCCCGACAGTGTCATCGGAGGAAAATGAGGTCACGTCTTTGTGATCCATCACTGGATTTCAGAGGAACGATCTAATGGCGGCACATTCACTGCGCGTAAATTGCTCGTAACTCGCTCTTTGATGAGCATTAAGGTACTCAGCAAGCTAAATTTTGAAAAATTCCTGATCGTTGCCGATGAGCCGATTGATGCGCGATTATCGATTTCGCCCAATTTTACGTGACTCGATACTAATAACTCCCGTTAGAAGTTCATCATACGAGCTCAGCACGAGTGAAGCAATGTTCTCTCCGTTATAAAGTTTTTTTATCCTTTTACATATCGAATTATCAACATTATATTATAAATTAAGAATGGTTCCGAATTCACATTTTATATATACATGTAATAGCAAGTTATTTTCAACTTGAAAAAAATTATTTTTATATAAACCTGTGCTTAACTTAAAAATTTAAATTCTAAATGCCGTCCTTGTTAGAAACACGAGCGCGATATGATATAACACGCATAAATGACTCCTCTTTTTCTTCTCTCTTTCCTTTCTCTTTTTTATTATCGAAATTGATTTACTAAATTCTGCAAAAAATTAAACATAAATTTTATCCAAGCAATGCATGTGCGAATCTCCAAGACAGATAAAAATATCGATATAGTTATATTTAAATACATTCACATATTGCGAGTGATAAATTTTACATTTATAAATATCGCAATATTTAGAGCAAACAAATATATGTATTATTCCTATTATAGCATAGTAAATTTAATAAATTATATGCTAGCAGTTTGTTGATAGATTTGATGGAAATACCGGTATCATAAAATCCGACTTTACATAGGAATCAAGACTAACAAAAAAATTAAATAATTTTTAAACCAATAAGAGAATTGTGCTAAAAAGTTATAAAAATGTTCAAATGTAATAATAGAACAATCTATGAAAATGTTATATTTTTGATAATGTTTTGAAATATGACCTATACATCCTTAATAGCTCTGCTTGATATATAGATATCATTGTATAGACAGAATTTTGTTAGTATGAGCAGAATTTTTTTACTGATAATATGACAGATTCTGTCTCAATTCCGTCTTTATTATATCTGGGGTTCTGCTAATAATAATTCATTTTGACTAAACAAATTTAATTTTAAAACAGATTCAACTGTTTGAGGAACGATCTTCTTGAGATATAAAGCATTAAATTCTTTCTCGTTTTATTTTTCGCAATATGATTTATTGCAATAATTTATTATCTTCTTTTCATTTTTTTTTGTAAGAGTGTTATGTTTAATTTACTTTGAAAAAATATTCAAGTATGATATTATCGGAGAAGCAAAAGGGCGAGTAGATACGTTATTTCTGCTAAAGCAGCAATACATGTATACAATATATTGACAATAACGTGCAAATATAGATTAGCCATGAATTTCCCATAAGATATATCTTAATATAGCGATGAGAGAGAGTGAAAGGGAGGGAGGAGGGGAATAGAGAGAGAGAGAGAGAGAGAGAGAGAGAGAGAGAGAGAGAGAGAGAGAGAGCATGTTTAGAGGCTCAGAAAAAACAAATTTTAAAACAAGACACTTTCGAAAGAGTCGTAATAGTATATTTGCTCCAAGTGATATTCTCTCGCTTGTCATACAAGAGATATATCAGTTTCAGATCAAAGCAAAGAAATTCAATTTGTTCGTACACAATGTGTGTTGAGCGCAACATATATCATGCGGAAAGTGTTTGAATGCGATCGCAACACGCAAACTAACAAATAACGAGGCAACGCAAGTTCTAATGTCACTTGTAGCAAGAGCTTAAAATAAGGTGAAATTTCCCTCCTAAAATTCGTAGTACCTCGTTAAATTTCTCTCATTGTTACAGCAACCAGTCACTTGTACAAGTCTAACAACATACGCCTAATTAACTCATGAGTTTCATTCCTGAAATATTTCAGAGCACAGTTTAACCATATATATATATATATATATATATATATATATTTCATTCGTTCGGTTTTGTCAAAATTAATATACGGCATAACTTGGTTGTAATGTCGAAATCGATAATCTGTAAATTTGTGAGAGAGTCTAGTCTTATTTTATTATTTACTTTGAAGAAATATACGTAATGCAAAGCACATTAAAATGCATAGCAATGCACATCGTATAACCATGCTTCTTTACGCTTCTTATTTATTCTCACTGTTTGTACAATATTCTATATACTTTGATGTACATTAACTCACATAAAACACTCTGTACATACGTCACATGTATTTAAATGACGTGAGAATCATGAGCAAATCTATTACTAATTTCTCAAAATATAAGCTTAAAATTTTATAATTCCTAATCTTGAATCACCTTCACAATAATCGCGCGGATACGCTTTCATTCCAATAAATAATCTACATTACCAAAAGCCTACAATTTTTTATTTAACGAATGGGAATATATTTGAATGAATATGAATAGATATATATTTTCACATAATTTGCACAAATAAATTTGGATCTATAACGAATAATCGATCATATAATATCACACGAGATTGCTAATTATGTTTATATCAATCGCGTACCCCATACACGATTGAACATCCGATTTCAACTTCGAGAAACGCAAAAAAAAAAAAAAAACAAAAAGATACTTGAATTAATTTAAAATTCACCTCTTTCATGTTATATTAACAAATAAAAGCGATATATTGTATTATTTTTTTTTTTTATTCTGTCTTAGATAAAGCTGAGCCGCTATCGCAATTTAAACGTACATTTTTACTCTTGTTTCATGCACACAATATGCACGCACGCACGCACTCATGCACGCACGCACGCACGCACGCACATATGTGTATGTGTGTGTGTGTGTATATATATGTATATATATGTATATATATATATATATATATATATATATATATATATATTGTAATTATATTTCTTTAGCTCGGACATATGTACATTATGTGACATTATATACATATACATATACTTTTTCTTACAATTGTTTTTGTATAATGTAATATACAAGCGATTCCTCGTAACGACATCGCTTTCGCTGACGTTTATGTTGTTCTAACAATGATTTTATGGCAGCTGAAATCTTGATTTCTTTTTATACACCATTATAGCGCAGCATTTTCGTCATAAATTTCTTCCTCTTTGCTCTACTAATGTTCATTTATCAATTAAAACCTCGGGTGTAAAACTTGGTGCAAATATATGTATTGTATGTTTACGAGCTAACCTGCTTTTTTTTCCATTCCATTCCATCTTCTTGTTAGATAACGCGTTGATGTAGCCGTAGGTCTTGCATGTTCAATCTCTAAAAGGACTTGCAACAGGACAAGGACATGAATTTCAGACTTTCATTTTCCACAAGTAAATAATCTTCATTAAATTTACACAGATCATCATCTTCCTATAGAAAATAATGCAACGGTGCTTGCTTATTTTTCCAAAATGATGCTGCGATAATTAATGCAAATAAATTATCTACTCCTATACTTATCGATATGTTAAGCGCCGATTATTTCGTTGCACGAAAGTATGCGCACGTATTATTCGTATTAGTCGATATTCGAGCACATAAAATACCAAGTGTATACCACGCGCATTGCGACACATTTACGTCGCTATTAGAAAAATCAACGTACACATTGCAAATTTATTAATGAATCATGCAAATCAATTATTATTATCGGCATTAAAAGTATATAATTAAATCTGCAACGTTGTTTGTCGTTAAATATTTCATATATGATGTGATACGTCTAGCGTTAACGCGCGATGTATTGCTAGAGGAAAGAAGAATGGAAGTTTCAGTTTTCTCTTTAAGCGCAGTTGAAGGAGCAGTTTTAAAATGCCAAAAAGTTTTGCAGACTGCAAGTTTTGCGGAATATCGAATGAATTTGAAATCTGAATTGAAATAATCGACTTGTTAATTCTTATATTGTTTTGTGAGTAGCGTAAAATAATTATTGGCCATTACAACGATAGTCCTTTGTCCTTGTAGCTAATTATGCTATTGTAGCTAATTATGCAATTATATTCAAATAAAATAATATATATGTGCACGATTCTCCTTTTATATCGTTACTTTTATATGAACGATATAGAATGCGATTGAGACTTGTAAGTCTCATTTGACACAATAAGTCAATTCTTTTGTTAGAAGACACTATAATATATTATTAATTATCGTTTTAAAACATTAATTGTATTGGCAAATTTATGAATTCATTCGTTAACTAATTCATTTATTTTGAAAAGACGGATCGATTGGTGACATAAGAGGCGTGAAGTAATAAAACCAATTATTATTATTATTTAAATATAAAACTTGAAAAGTAATTTTTAAGAGAGAACAAACAAGATTTTACAAGATAAAATCAAATTTCAATTTCTCGACATTTGTAAATAAGAAGGAAAAAAAATTAACAAATATAAATACAAAAATACATATGTACGTGTATGTAAAATACACATAGTGTAAAATAAGTGGTTTTTAAATTTAAGAATTACAGAATGCTAACATACACACGCATAGAGGCATAGTGTAACTAATTTTGCTAATTATAAATATAATCCTTGTATGTTTCTATCCCTCGTACGTGTTTCCGTAATGGATTTATTAATGGAGTTTTTGTCCAATCCAATCCATCTTTTCCTTCTCTCTTTCCTCCGAACGCATTCTATTTATCGTAACATATAAATACACGTAGCTACAATTCTCAGCTACAATATTTAATTAAAAATTTACGTTTTCTTGCAACATTAAGAAGTGATAGAAAATCGGCGACGCGAGCTCGTTTAAATACTGACAATTCTAGCTCTACTCCACTTTTTTAATTGTATTACTATTTCAATAAAATATACGATACGCGTTTCTTTTTTCAGATTTTCAGATTGTTAAATACCGAATACTAATACGAAAGCTGGATTACAAATTCTGTCTCAACAAAGTATCAAATACGGAAGCGAAATGCGAGCGAGAGTTTTAATGCGCCTTTACGGTCGTAAACCTTTAAACCTTAGCTCATTTACATCACGAACCACTTACCTTCGTGATCTTATCCGAGACAAATAGTTCGAGACGTCACCCGCAATAAATCAGGCACGATTGATTTCGGATTTCTTTATATTACTTTTTTCGACATCCTCAATGAGTCGCGATTTAATACACCACGATCAAGCCGCGAATCGCATGACATATCTTTTAAACGACATATCTTTTATATTTCGTGCATTTCTTCAAAATTTTCAATCTACGCGACATTAAAAATCAGAAATCTGGCGTAAAATTTCGTATTGTTATACCACAGAAATTGTTGAAAACGCAATGATGAATGGTCCAAACTCCATTTACCAAACTCAAACAATTCTCTGCATGACAATTAAGTAGCATGTCTTTCTGAAAATAATATTTAAGAAATCGCATCTTTATTTTCTTTTCGTTCGGAAATCAAGCACACAGTTCGTCTCTCATTTACCTCTTACAAAAGATGAGGTCTACTTCATTCCTGCACAAATAATTCTTGTAATAATAACCCTACACGAATTGAGAAAATTTTGGGAAAAAAATGTTTTGCCGTGACAGCACCAAAAAGTTGAAACGATCAGCTCCAAGGAAGTAATCGAGTGTAACGTTGTAACTTGTTCTGATGTTGAAGGATGTTATTGTCGATATCGTTTATTTTCGTTCCTATTTTCTTTTTGCATCATCTATAGCGTGTTCCAAATAAGTGATTTCGTTGATCAGGTTGATATTTCCGCTAACTCGATCATGCGATCGTAAATTGCAATGGATAGTCGATTTTAAATCGTAACTGCTAAGGAACCGAAAGTCTCATATCACGCAACTATCAATATTTCTCTCTTATCTGCATTTTTTTCACAGTTCTCTCGTCTGATTTCAAAACTTCTTATTATTGCAGACCGTTTATAATTTTATAGCGATTAATTGCACGATTTGTCAATTACGAAGGAATGAGGATCTTCGCGAAGTGAAGTCGAATAGTTAAATTGATTACTTTAACTTTTATATAAGATATACTTTATTATGACAATGTTTTAATATTCATTTTAATTATTGGAGAATTAAAAATTCTGCAACTATATTTTATTGTTGAAAATACTGACGTTTTATATAATTTTTTTTATAGTTGCTCTTAATATTTATTAATCTTCCATTTTCGCCAGTCCAAATAAATATACATACATGCATACATACATTTCGCACGCATGCACGCACATTTTACAGTAATGAAATGATTTACGGAGAGCAAAGAGAAACGGCTTAAGGTATTTGAACAATTATTTAAACAACGATGTATAAATACAATTTGTTATGCAAAAACATATCGGATGATCGGATAATATTATCAATCCTTTTCTCACTGATTGTATTAAGCTTAAAATAAATAGTTAATGCAAAAGGGCAATTTTAGAGCCGATAATTTGTGCGATAGTCACGCAGATCATTATTATTATTATTATTACTCTTGTTGTTGTTGTTGTCGTTATTATTATCATTATTATTATTATTACTATTATTATTAATTAGGTCTTCAAATTGTTTCGATATTTTTTAAATTAACTTATTAATTTATTGTTGGTTTACCGAACAGTAAAATGGTACTCTTGTTTTTCTTAAAATAATTACTAATAATAATCGTTTTATTATTTGATAATCGACCGTTCTTAGTAGTGTTTGAAGGCTTATTTGAATTATGTAAAAGCATACTCATAATAAAATCGATGGGTATTTAGCTTACTGGTGATATAATCGGCCACACTCAATTGTCTTTAAACCTTTTAAAAACTCTATTTTCGCCTTTTCTTAAGAAAATTATTTATATATATTGTAAATATTCAACTATAATGTAGAACTGGTAACAGAATGCTCTCAGGAATAAAAATGCATTTACTGAAATATTCAATTATTCATTCAATTATTCTTCTTTTGTTGCGAATTTACGTTTCATCATCGATGTATTGTCAGATATATAGATACAATTGAAACAATCAATTAATTGCAAAACACTTGTTCCAATTCAGGATATGCATTTAATTTTGCATAACTGGCTTAAATTCATCAAAAGCTTTTTTTATATTAAAAAAATTCTCATGAGGATTCTCGAAGGTCTTTCCAAGAGAATCTCTCTCTCTCTCTCTCTCTCTCTCGCGCGAATGACGTAAACGGTAAAAATCGCGACGTTAATCATCCGCTCCTCTGTTTACTGAGTTCGGAGTTAATGATCACGCCTTTCCATAACCGGTTAATTTTCTTAGCTACGCGCTTGTGCTATAATATTTACCATCGCTATCCTCGCTATTTTCTCTTATCGTTTGTTTTCTGCACTGAAATTAATATTGCATAATAAAATTTGATCGTGCTGGACTGGAATCGATTATATTGCGAACTAATTAGTAAGAGATCAAATACGTTGCAAGATATTGAACTGGTCTCTTATAAATAATGCTGGTTTCTTATAAATAATAACAAAGAGAGATTGATCGCGTCATGATTGCAACTTATATCTCGTGAACCCGTTACAAATCATATTATCGAATTTGTTCGCACCGTCCGTACCGAAAATCGAAATTGGATCTCTGTGTTTAATCTGATCCGCAAAGATAGGGCAAATGCCGAAATTATATCACGCTCGATCATCATTTATATAATACATCAGAATGTTACGTATTTGTCGCGAAATCCAAATAGGTCGCCATCTGTCTTTCTCATATCCGTCAAGACGAGAAATCACGAGATTGACCATTTAATCTCCGCTGCGGAATTCTCTTTGAGTTGGTATATAAAAAAAATCTGTATGTTTTTATTTATCTTCATTTCATTTTATCATAATTCTTATGATTATCACTCGTGCGGTCAATCAGATAACGACTTCTGACTCAATCACCTTCAATTGTCCAGAGTAATTCCTAAATCAATGATTATTTATATTTTTTAGAAATCTTTTTTTTTTTTTTACGAAATTAAATAATTCACGTGGGCTTATCAGTAGCTTATCAGTATCTCGCAAGGTACATCTCACGTTAACAATCAGATTCAGAAATACGGTCGATCGAATCGAAAGATTCACACACACACACACCGATAAGATAATTTATCAACAAAACCAAGTTCAAAGAGATAGCAGAAATCGGGGAAAGAACTGCAAGAACCTAAGCCGAAAGCGGATCGATAAAGCTGCACGGAGATGGAATGTGCCCAGTGAAGTCGAAGTTACAATCTGCTAAAGTCGATCATCAGGATGCAGGGTTCTGATCTTTCGCCGAGGATCCCTTTTGTCTTCCTTCAATCTATTTGTCGCGAATCGCATATACATAAGTCTACGGTTATCTCGAAGAGAGACGAATACACTTCGCCAAGATGCGGAGCATCTGATTATCATTCGCAAACCTATCCCAGTGCCGGTGACACAACGACACAGTGAAGACGGACTATTGCTATACGACAGCATACGTAGCATACTTTCTACAGCGACCTATCGATCTACGAATGGTTGACGACCGCTAATGCGACCTTGAAGCGTAAACAACGCTCATTATAGGACCTGTTTGTCGGACGGTAGCGCCGATGGAACTTTTCTGCCCAGTCAGGTACCTGCCAGCCATGAAAAGGGTTTGTCGACATGGATGAGTACCGCTTATATGAATCTATATACTACCAGCACCGGAAGTAAGAGGATGGATGCGATCGTTGTTGAACCACGCAATTCGCCGACCCCCGCGGTAACACTTGACGCCATTGCACTCTTGCACGCTTCGGGTGTGGGATCTGCAAACAAGTAAAGGCGCCTAATTAATAAAGAAAAAACAGATACAATTATAAATTTAAAATATAGTAGCCGTGCGTAATATTAAATAGTACGAAATAAAAAGTTATTTAAAAGTTTTATTTAAACCAACGATTCGAATTTTCTCTTCTTAAGAAAAATTTTTAGACTGAATTAAAAAGGCGCCTGTAATATTAAATTTGTTTTATTATTACATGGCAAACAATAAATATATGCAAATCAAAATTTTTACAATTTAACATTCTCGTCTTCTGTCACATTAGTATGTACATAAAAATATATTCATAAAAATTTCACAACTTTAAAAGTTTGAAAATGAAGAAAGTTACATCTCGTTCAATAAATAAATTATCTTTATCATCATTAGCAAGTATATGTATTATGATAAATTAGCAATATATTTTATAGAAATAGACAGGATAACAAATTTGACATTTTTACGCAAATGATTAGCAATATTTAAAACTAGTGAATTTAAATATATATCGATTGTAATTGTATTGTTCAAATTTTTTTAGTGCATACTAAACAACAAAGAATAATTCAATATTGAAACAATATATATAAAATAAGAGAAAAAAAGAAAGAAATATATATATATATATGTATGTGGGTATGTAGATATGTATGTAATATGTATGTGTACATTGTGTGTGTGTGTGTGTGTGTGTGTGTGTGTGTGTGTGTGTGTGTGTGTGCGTGTGTAAAGAACAATTAAAAAATATATGTACATCCTATTATACATCCTATAAGATCTCACATGAAGAATCCTTTATGTGAGTATGCTACATGGAATAAAAGAATTGAAGGATCACGGTGACCCAACATATCTCGTTGACAACATTATAATCTGTATAATTTTATAATAAGAGCAAAGCATCTTATCAAGGCAGAAATATCTAGACAAAGTACAGATACACATTTACAAGAATTTCCCACATAGGAATGTTCTCAGGTAGATGCAAATGCGACTACAAATTTGTCAAAAGCGTTCAACGAGTCAAACTTTAGTCAGCGCCATATGGTTTATAGAGAGGGTCCCTTTGTTTTCTGTTACGTACCGGGAACCCCTTTTAGACGCGGCAGAAACTCATTCCAAAATGCACAGGCTGTCGTGCGAGGACCTCTGCCGAATCCACTCTTCTCTGCGTCCCAAATAAAATACTTCGGGTTATCTCTAGTATAAGGTGGCCAATCAGTCTCGTCTACCGTTGGCATTCTGAAAAATAGATTAAAAATACAGATGCATCTCTAATTGCATCTCGGTTAATTCTCGGCACAGATGTTTTGAAACGAACAAGTATTCGTGTCTAACAATTTATTACAAATTGTTGTAACCAATGATTAAGATATCTATAATTTTTTACATCAATTTCTGAAACTTGAGATTTGAAGAATCTAATTTGTTACGTTTTCATGTCACATTGTTTGATACATTCTTATTTTTTATATCGTGCATTGCAGTAAAAGTAAATTTCAAATACCATGAATGAAGGCATTAAATAGATCGAAAGTAACAAAGAAAATATTAAAATGTACACATAATATACGCAAAAAATATTTATAAGATTTCAAAGAGGTCACATAATTACGATATTGATTTACTCGCAAATGGCGCCATTGTCGATATATTTTTATAGGTCCCGCCTTTTTTAGTAGTATCCATTCGTATCTATTCTTTTTACATAACGTAATTCCTCAATTCATTTTATATATAAAAGTATTAAAGTTTACAAAAAATTAATTATTTTATTGTGGCATATTTCGACATAAAACAAAATATTTTGTAAATTATTCATTTTTTTACTACTGTATTGTAATATTTGTATAGATTATGTAAGATAATGAGACGAATCACTTGATAAAGAAAATATATTTGTTTTTCAAAAGGGCACACGCGCGCGTGCACGCACGCACGCACGCACGCACGCACGCACGCACGCACGCACGCACGCAAAAAATAAATGGTTATATGTATTATATATAAAATAGTAAAGACTTTGCATCTCTTCAATTATATATACATAAAAATTAAAATTATAAAAAAATGCAATAAAAGATAATTTTAATTCATCTTTTCAGAATTTTATTCAATTTTTCAGGATTTTTCAGGATCGAAGCAAATCAAAAGTTTAATCTGCAACTTTTTTTTGTCTTTCTATTTTAAAAAATTGATCGTTCGAAAATAAAATCCAAGTTTATTTTCTTTCAATAATTTACAATGAGTTTTATCGATATTGTAAATTATATTATAACAGAAATTGCAATATTTACAAATATTGCAAATTACAAATATTGCAAATTATAACAGAATATTACTCAACAAAATTTAATTTTATTCATCTTCTTTATACGCACGTATCATGTATAAGAGCGTACATATGTTAAAATCGACAGTAATCTGTATAATGTCAAATCGATATTCGAGCTGGACATTGTCAATGTTAAATCATCTTTATATTTATATGATTTATAGCCTTTAGTGCATGTAAATTAGTCGTCAATAGAGCTACAGTCATTGTCCTTGGCAAAATTGATCCTGACATTTCCTCTATGCATTTATAACATCACGACTCTGTTACAAACGTTACTGTACATGTACCAGTAAATTTTATGTTCATGACGACCAATATTTTCAAATTTTAAACATATGCTGATGTTGATTATGAAAACAAATATTTGATGGCACACATGCATTATTATATGACAATTTAAAGAATTTTTTTGGATGCGCACGCGCGCGATGTCTCGCAATGCATCTTTAGATAGAGCAAGTTACACCGAATAGAACAATCCTCTATGATATATATATATATATATATAATAATGAGCATATGTAATAATATTACTATTATATATATAAAACAAAATTTTTAACGCATGATAATCTAAAAATTTAATTCTTTAATCAAAAATAATTTCCTATCATAATAATTTCTCTTTTTTCGTTTATAATATGTAGTACTACATTCGTTTACCGGATAAATACAATAAAGTATTGTAGTTAACAGATAAACACATAACGTTACATGATTTGTCATACATTTACCCTGTATATGCAAATCGTGAGAAATAACGAATCATTCTCAAAGACAGATCTCGTTCTGTTTCGCTATATTCCAAAGACTTGTTCAAGGGATGTCCAAAGACGTATTCCACTTCGTCGCCATGCATCACGCCCATCCATTCGCCCCATACATTCGTACTTGTTCTCTGTAACATAATAAATGTTTTATCGTTATTTCACATTGATCTGAACATTATTATTATTATTATATGTCAGTATTGTATCATCAAAAATGATAACATATTTATCACAGTATTTCTATTTAATATAAAAAAATATAAAATATCGTATCAATGAATCGTATTACTGATTTTATATTTATTCATGTATATATATATATTATAGCTGTAGTACTTTTAACACAGTGTTTTAATTTTATCTGCGCATGATCTCGTTAATACAAGTAGATATTGATCTTCCATGTTAAATTAATTAATTACGAAATAATTTAGTATCCCCATTCTCAGTATTGGACTCGGAACATTAACAAAAAAATGTTTCAACGTAAAACCATACAAATGTGAAGAAAGATTTACGATTAAAAATGCTTAATTATCTTAAAATGCACATAAAAGTAATAAATATTTAATAATAATAATAAATAAACTAAAAATTGAAAATTGATTGATTATGCAGACTTTATCGTAAGTCCAAGGATGTAATTTTACTAGGTGAATAATAAAAGAAATAGACAACAGAATTTTCGTGTACAAAATAAGATTATTTTTTCTGAAAGAAAATTTAATTTTTTATCAAATCGATTGTGAATCGATTGATTTTAAATATTTTATGGTGTTATTTTTACATAGACTCCGAGGTCTTTCGTGATGCTTAAATATAATATTTAGTTGTGCGCAAAAAGCCTCCGGTATTGTGGCAAAAAGGAGCCAAGCTCCAGAAAGCGTTTGAAATTTTCACGCGCATAAATGCACGTGATCGCAGACGGAAACACGATTGGCTATCGATATAAATGCATTCTGAGTTGGCGAAGAGACTCTAGGAAGAAGCAGAATCGCGAGGATAGAAGTAGGACGGAGCTACTATTACGTTGCGAGAAAAAAAAGAGAAGGACAGCTAGCACTTTCGCGCGAGCTTTCGTCTAAGCGGGTAAAGCGGGTTATTAAGATTACGACTAGCGCGCATGAGTAATGACATCCTCTTTGCTTCCAGCCGCGTTTCCGGAGGAGCGAGTGCTACTACCTGATAAATTACCTTCTCCGCTAATTGCTCGAGCCTTCGTACCGCGGCATTTCGCTTTACGTGCGTTTCATGGCTCAGAGGCTGCAATGAAGATAGAAGGTAGCGCGAGGCGAGAGGACGAAAAAAGAAAAAGGAGAAAAAAGAAAAAGAATAAAGTGAAAAGTGCAATGCAAAGGTTGCGAATAGGACGCTGCGAGAAAGATAAGAGGAGGAGAAGAAGGGCTAGAGAGAACTTTGCGAGAAAATGTTTGTACGAAAGGTGGAAAATAAGGCGCGCGCCTACGTGAATAGGAAACCGCAAAAGGAAAGAAGAAAAGAGCAATGTCAAATAAAGAAAAGGGGAGTAACGTAATTAATAACACATATTGCTATCGGCCAAAATTATATTCTTATATTATATTCTTTACGGAAAAATATTCATCGTTTATCACTGTCGTTTATTGATGGACGCATTGCAAATGTTACAACTAGAAATAATACAAGATAATTAACATTTTCGAAAATATTTGAAAGAAATAATTCGGACAAATACTCAATTATGAGTCATAAAATAAAATAAGATGCTTAATATTTTTTTCGTATTATTCGTTTAAACTTGTGTGTTGTTGCACGAAAAATAATGTGACAACTAAAATAATTTGCAAATTGACAATGTAACTCTTGAAAGTAAGCACTGTAACAGTTCAAATTTAAACTATAATTTGTTTTAATTCAAGTTTAAAACATATAGTGCCACTTTTCAATTTTTAAATACAACGATATTAATCGTAAAGAATTCAACGCGTTTTGTATAGTTTGAATTGAGTCTAAGGAAAAGAATAAGAAGAAGAGCTCAGATTTCCTTTTGATTTCGGATAAACAGAATTTGACACGTAACCACGAATCACTTATCGTTAAATTTAATAATCAATCGTGCGTAAATTTCATTGGCTTACATATTTTATTTATTATATTTCTATTTTGATATTTCTATTAGGAAAATTCTACGTAGAAAAAATTTTACTGAGATTTTATTGGAAAATACATGTACAGTACGAACAATTAAATTTGATACAAATTAAATAATCTATTTAATATAAAAAATTGAAGACTTGATCAAGTTTTGGAAAAATAAATAAATAAATAACAATTTTATACATATTACATATATACATATTAATACATATTAATTGACATTATTTAAAGATTTATTGACAAAATATTTATTTGTTTTTAAAATCTTTCTAAAATCTATCTTTTCTAATAAATATATTCCAGAGTTAAAGTTCTTTTTACAAATTTTTTATTTAAGAAAATTATCTGAGGCAACATTTCCCAAAGATACGCGTGCATATGCCCATGCGTGTGCGATTACACATTTTCATGTGTCAAGCATGTGTATAATCTGTTATAATATATATATTTATATATATATATATATATCACAATAATCATAGTAATCGGAGCAAACATATTGATGTTAAATGTCGAAAAATTGTAAAGAAGACAATATGCAATGAAATCTTTGGCGGTAAAAAATTGACTCAAAATTTAAATAATGCCTTATCATTAATATACGATGTTTTTAAAGCATATCGTGCAATTTTTAATGTTTAAGACTCAACAAGTTATGTCTCGTCGATAGGCGAGATTTCACGTATGAGATAAACGCGACGAAGAGCTGACATGACAGCATGGAATGACGGCAAACGCATGATATAAAGACCATAGGTACGTAGTGTGTATAAGCCGCGTGTATAACTCCCGCGTGAGTTTGCATTTCAAATAATTTCGGTGGTCACGAGGAGGCGGAACGGTAATTGTACAGCATCATGAATGCGCACAATTTGCCGCATTTCGGATTTAAACATTACATTACCCCCCCCCCCCCTCTCCCATGATGATGCGGGGGATGCATTATCTTTCGGTATGATAACACTTCGCAAATTGACAAACGACAAAATAAATCACACGGACGATGTGATTCGCGCATGATTGATAATATGGATATGTGTTGATATCTGATTATTACTTTCTATCCAAATTCGCACTTCCCCGTGGCAACAGTAGCGCATCAATGATTGATTAATATTACGAATGAATTTTGCGTGACTAGAAAACATTAGTAACGTGTTGTCGTTTACATCAAGCTCAATTGTTTTTTTCATTTTTATCACCGTTACGTTTAATCATCGTCCCAATTACGTTCATTTTTTCTCTTTCCTTTTGTGCCTTTCCGTTTTGCTTCCTTAACTATTTCATCATTCTAAAATCTTATTGCGTTAAATATGCAAACTCAGAATCCAATTTGCATAATACTTTTGCTAATTTTCTAATCTAGTAAACTTTTGGTAATTTCCTAGTAATCTAGTAAATTTTGTTCTTTCAACTTACTTTGAGCGAATAGCAGCATAAGCTCGATACAATAATCACGTTGCGCCTAGCACACGTAACGCAAAAATAATAACTTTATGTGCGATTTATCAGCATATGTAATAATTAAATTTATTATACGTTATAATCCTTTAATATATTTTTTTACTTAATAATATTAGAGCAATATACAAATATATACAAACATGGAATGCTATACTATGTGTATACCCCCTCCTACACACACACACACACACACACACACACACACACGCGCACACACACACACACACACACACACACACACACACACACACACAGCAGTTTATAAATTGCATTCCTATTACTACATAAGAAGTTGTCAATACTTAAAATATTGTGTTTAAAATATTTGTTTGTACCGATAATCTTTCATACATTATAAAAATATATTATTACTATAAAATTATCAAAATATATAATGTGACAACGTGATTTCTCAACTGACTATTGTTTGTTTCTGTCTAATATCTAATATCTATAATCCCTTCCAAGGATGTGACAATAGTAATCGCTTACCTGCGTAAAGAAATAATAGTAGACCTTCATGCCACGATCTGCGAATATTTGCGCGAAATGTGTGGATGGGCAGATGAAGAAGTAATCACCCACGATATCCGCTATTGCTCTTTGATTCTGATAGCCATCATTTATTCGATCCCAATCAGTATACTGCAACAAAAATTCATACGATAACTCATCAGAGATTATCATGTTCGTTAACTAATATCTAGAACTTAATTATAGATACAGATAATTAATATCTAGAATTTATTCTTAAACAATATATCCATATTCAAGGCGATATTTTTATTTTATTTTTTATTTGAGGGTTTTATATTTTGAAAAACATTTTCAAAATTTTCCAAATAGGTTATTAGAAGTTCCAACAAAAACTTCAAAAGAAAAGTCGTTATTATGTTTTTTTATTCAATTTGTTTTAAAATAAGATTCCTGAACAGTGGGATTACAAAAGGGATTTTCTTCTACACTGTTGGAAAAAATGTGTTGAATTTAACAAATCGCATGTCCCAAACGGTCCACTCAAAATTTTGTGTTAATTTAACATAATATAGATGTGTTAAATAGTAATACCGACACTACGTTAATATTTCAACATTTCAAAAAAGAAAGGTACTCTTAATCTTAATTTGAAGTTAATTGTGTGTTAACATAATTTTTATGATAAAATAACATGTCGGGACGCGTTAAAATTCGAAACTGTGCCGAAACCACACAAAGAATAATAACAAATCATCCCCACTCCTGTTATAGAGCAAAACATTTTTTTTGGTGTAAATTTTAACATATTGAATAAATACGTATGAATTGTGTTATTTTAACACATTTCTTAAATCATTTTAATATGTTTACATTTTATATTTGTTAAGGTCAGTTAACATAATAGACACATGTGTTAAAGTTATATAAATATGTAGATTATTTAACACAAAAATTTTAACAAGGACCGATTTTAACACAAATACAAAATGTTTTTTTACTGTGTACGTTTCCTTAATTGTATAATATATTAATGTACGTATTAATTAGTATAATTATATATACGAATTTAATTGATTTTTATTTTTATAACAAAATTCAAAATGTTGTTTGCAAAAATATTAATCTTCTCTTTTAAAATTCGACATTGAAATTTTAATTGACAGAGTATTTTAGTAATTTAATGTTAGATTTGTCAAAAGTCAAGAATAAAAGTAAAGAGATATTTAAAGAAATAGCAAAAAAAAAATGATACTTCTTAATAATATTTCATAAAGCAAAAATAAAGTAAGATGAATTGTTTAAAGTAAATTATTTGCTTCTATTGCTTCTACAAATTGAACTCATCCTTCTTTCTACTATTCTTTATTCTCAATTGTTTGGAAAAAAAAATGATTTCTTATCCAAATGTACAAGGCTTATAGCTCGCGGGTTAAGAAAGATTACTAGAGCATCAACGATGGTTACGTCATGTTACTTTGTACTCGTCAATTTTCTTCCAATCGAAATGGCAGTAAAGTGCGCGCTTTTATAAATTCATTTCGTTCGATCACTCGCGCATGGGCGGGATCAGCAGGCGGCATGAATATATCAAAGACGCGAGTTTCCTTTATGCGTACCATATGTATTATCGTAAACGAAAGGCATCCTCACTCTGGTGTGCCTTGTTCGCGGATACTTAATGAAATATACACGGAACTCGAGGTTTCACGCAGCCATGAAACGGCCCTTGACAAAGCAACTTTGACGTGCCGTTCTGCTGATCGGAAAGTAATTAGCGGTCAGCTAGCAGAATGAAGCGCTTTGAAGAGTGACATTACCTCGGTACATAACGATATCGATTTTCCTCGTAATCGTAGCTAGCCCATATAACGGCATTAGAAGACCTGTTAAAAAAATCATGCAAGAATTTGTCGCAAAGCATCGATTCTCTTTATGAAATTTTGCGTGAAAACACGAAGACGTCTTCGAGCTTCTTTAAAAAAAGAAGGGACGAAAATAATTGTATGTATAATAAAATTATATATGTCCATGTATAATAATTTTATATAACATATAAAATCAATCACTATTTTTCATTAATATAAATATCAAAATTTGTTTCAAGATAATGTACGACATTGTTGTATTACGTTATTACGGTATATAACATTTAAATATTTCATTGACGGTATATAACATTTAAATGTTTCACTGGTTACTTTTAATATAATATTAAATTGAATCTTGTTCGTTATATTCCTTTAAAAAAGCTGCAAAAAGACTGGTTTTTAATATTGATTTTTTTATAATCTGACTCAGAAGAGTCATACGTATAATCAATAAATATTTAATGTAAATTTGACATTTTTACATTATAATAATGATTAATAACAATATATTAATAATAATGATTAATAATAATATATTATAGTACATTCAATTTATCAAGCAATTTTATGTTGGGTCTGAAACATTAATTATATCTGTAGATAAGCTTATTAAGAAATCGTCTTTCTCTCTCTTCTGACTTAAAATTCGATTTAAATTCAATTACACACACGCCCGCGCGCCCGTACATATACATTGTATGTATAAATTTTTGTTATACGTAAATGATATCTTTTTTCAATTATAATAAATTATCTTAAATTATCAATAACAGCTAATTTTTAAGTAATTATATTCGTAAAAATATCAATTTTGATACGTCGATTATTTTAATTTACTATGTTTATTTCTATAACATCCATTCTGCTAAAAAATAGAGATAGCATTATATATCATAAACAATATTGTCATCAAGTGCAAGTCATTAAATGCAAATTTCCGAACACATTTCAGTTAATCATTTGCATTTGACATCTTATAATAGTCTATTCATATTGTAATGAAAAAAAATTGCAATTACGTGAATTGAAACGTCGTGAATTGAAGCGATATATGCCGAATATACCCATATACAATTGAACAATATTGGAAATATTGGACAATTCTCAGTATTGGAAAAGAAGCGCTTATAAATTCATTGGATGATATTCATTGGATTAATACCAAATAGATATTTGTTTAATCATAGTTGTCATGTGCATATTCATTACGCATCTGTCACTTGATGTATTAAATATATTTTAAAAAATCAAGCATTCTTAGTCTACATTTGACAAACTTTTTGAAATTTTAATTTGATACTTTTCTAATTCTGAAACGAAAGATCTAATTTTGAAATTAATTAAGCAAGGTACTTAAAGATTTATATCTTTTAAATGATATAAGTATTTAACTCTTTCGCGGCGGTCCGCTCCGGTCAGAGCCCCGCCATTCAACGGGACCCCATGCCAAAAGTGTACACATTAACTGTATATATGTAACGATAAATAAAGACCAAGTCAATTAATTTCAATTTTTTTAAATAAAACTTCAATTTTATTATTATAAAAATATTTATGACTAATAAATTACGCTCCCCTCCCTCCTCCACTCTCCTCTCCTCCTCCACATCCCTCTGTCATTTTTTCTAAAGAATACTCGAAGGTGACACCAGTGTTTTTTATATAAAATCTGATCTTGAGTAAAAACATGCAATTTTATATGTACTTTTTAGAGAAAATAAAAAACAGGATGAAAGATTGAACGTTAAACTTTATTTATTTTTCCTCTGCTGTGTATATTCAACTTGACATATATCAGAATAACATTTCAACACACACATGTCTTTTACTTGCAAAAATAGTTTTTATTTCGTGCAAATTTAAATTAAATTTACATGCTTTTGACAAACGCGTTAACGATGCACGTACCCTGGATTATCAATAACTTATTTCCAATGATGATGCTATATGAGTTTTACTTGTTATTTAAGGAAGACGGAGAGAGAGTATCTCTAGGAGTTATCTCTTTTTCTTCTTTATAACGTGTTTGCCGATGAAATGCACACATTATAGCGTACACGACCTGTTCCGAAAAATAAGGAGACGTCATTGGGCAACTGCATATAGATATTTCATAATTCTCAAGAAGCACACTTGTATCACGATGAATCTTTGTAAGACAAACTTTTCAGGCAGATATATAGTAATGTGACGATTATACTTTTAGAAATGTTGAATCTTTAAAACGAAACTATGATAAAATCGATCATGTCCACGGAATTATCATCTTATTATTTTATTATCATCTTCTTATATGTTGTCCCAAAATAAGTTCCCTTACGTTAATAAAATTAACAGTTATAGGAGAAAAGAATGAAATGCAATGGAAAAATTAAAGGAGCAAGTGAGATATATATACAAATCAAATATGATAAATTAACATACAAAGATATATGTCATAAAATTTATTATAGATTTGGCAAGAAATTAAGTGTTTTAAGTAATAAAATGTAATAGTCAATTTTTAAAAAAGCTTTTTCATGCGAATGAAAAGTCTTTTTGATGATACTCTGTATAATTTGAAGCAATATATCACGCGATACATCACAACGAGTACAACAGCAATTTAATCGCAATCGTTCATTGCTATCGAAAGTTAACAAATAACAATAAACATTCTCTCTGAAATGAAACAGAAATTTGAATTTTACTAGCCGATAGAAAGAGTTCTTTCTGATTAGAAGAAATCGCAGTTCGTTATAATTACAATTACGCGGGGCACTGTCACTGGTTCGCGCAAAAAGACACGACGGAAGCACGGAAAAAGCCATAGAAAAAGGAATAGAGCAACAGAGAGAACGAGTAGGCGTTCCAATTAACGGTTTTTCACTTCACGCCCATTCGTATCTAACGCGATATGCGTCAGTGAGAAAATGTACATTTAATAATATAATCATGGCCGATCTTTTTTAGCATATCAAACTGACGCTGACGTATATTTTTAACAAGATTTCCATACGTAAACAAACAATTAGGATATCAAAAAGAGAAATTATTGCATATGTTGTCCATATCTATACTATATAGCACACGATTGTTTCTTATAGAAAAATATAACGTACTGTAAATTGTTAAAATTTATACATACGAACGATATTACTATAGCAGATACGTGTATAGTAATGCTTAGTACATATATACATATATGTGAATGGCGCATCACTGCATCATTGAAGTACTGCAATATTTCGAATCCTAATCTACAATATATATTTATTTAAGGTATTTAAATAGTAAAGAAATATAGCGCAATTTTTATATCACTTTAAATTAAACAACATAAATGTGTGTGTGTGTGTGTATGTGTGTTGTGTGGGTGGGTGGATGGGTATGTGTGTGTGTGTGTGTGTGTGTGTGTGTGTGTGTGTGTGTGTGTGTGTGTGTGTGTGTGTGTGTGTGTGTGTGTGTGTGTGTGTGTGTGAAGTATAAATTTTGCGCATATTATAACTTCATTTTTATATTTGATATTTATGCAATTTTAAAAGAAGAAGAAAATAGAGAAAAGAAGAAGAAAAAGAAGAAGAAAAAGAAGAAGAAACATATACACGCGGCATGTATAAGTATATATCAAAAATTTCTCCTCTATCCATTGGCAAACTATTCGCGGAGAGTTAAATTGACATCTGACATATAGTCCGCTTGTTTTTCAATGCTGCAAGAAAGAAGTCTGAAACAACTTAACGACAGTTACAAGTCGAAGTTAGTTAACAGGAAGAAGACTCGAAGGCCAATGAATATAACCGAGGTCTCGCGCTGAATGGTAGTTTGCGAAAAAAAATATAGGTCGCGACGTGCTGTCCATATGCTTGTATGGTCCATATGCTTTTAGTCGACGCGCATATGACGTTTTCGTGTAAGAAACATAACTCATGCGCTATCGTCATCCCGTACAGAAAATCTTGATTTGCCAAATTTAAATGCGTTGAACACTTTAAAACGGATTTTATTTGTTCATATATAATATAAATAAATCTAATTGGAATAGAATCCTATCATCTTTTTACTTTGTAATCTTATTATATATATAGTAATTCGTTAGTTGGCATTCGAAGTAAAAAATAATGCATATCGTTATAGTACATCGTACATTCACAATACCGTTATACCTTTCTAATTTAATCTTCATTGGGATTCATTATTACAAATAAAATTATTATTTGTACATTCTAATTTTATTTAACATATTCATACAATAATTTTCAGTTGAAAATTCTATTTGTTCTTGTTTTAAAAAATTATAACTCCACACGAGTTATATTAAAAAAAAAACTTGCAGTTGATTTAATATAAAAATAATCATGAAATTATAGAGAAAAATAGAAACCAGAGAGACTTGTTAAACTATGAATAAAAATAAAACTGCGATATTAAGACAAGAATTTGTAACCAATGTGTTGAATATATATATATATATATATATATAAACATATATATGTGTGTATGTGTGTGTGTGTGTACATATAATATTGTAAACAACGACATTTCCGCCAAAAGAAGCATAACTCCATAAAAAAATCTACTGAAAAATAATATGATATAAATGATATAAAGAAGACACTTTACGTACATAAAAAAATTTTTATATGGCTAATATTTATGTTTAATATTTATGTTTAATATTTATGTTTATTTTCAAATTTATCGTATTATGTTCAAGTTTATAATATTTTATAACGTATAAATTTACAACATATAGCGCAACGCGTGAAAATATATGGCGAGGCTTACTTGGAAAATGATGGCTTCCCGCTCGATTTGTGACATATTCTTGAAGATAGTATTGATGATGGTGAGAAACTTGTCTCGATCCAGAAAACTAGCTTGATCTTTCTCGAAGAAGTCAATGAAGTCGTACAGGATAAAATACGTTCCTGAAACAGAAATGTATGCGTGCTGAGCAAAAGATAGCAAAATTACGCTACAAACAAGTTTTATATATTTGAAAATATATATTGTTATAAAAACAGCAAAAGGAATATAACTTTTAAAGCATACAAATGTGTCTTACCATTAAAATATTCGAAATATTATAAAAATTATGTATGCGAATGTTTGTTTCATCGCATATATAATCATGAAGAAAAAGAAGGAGGGAAAGATTACTGAATATAGTTAAAAATATATTTGAAACCGAATTTGTTTAAAAATTGTACGACATATCTTTGTGTGCTTTGTTTGCACTTAATGCTTTGTTTGCACTTTGTATGCGCTATATGTCTATATTTATCAAGTATCATACTTGTATTGTTACTTATGTAATTAGCATTTGCTTGCCCCGTGTATCATATCGATACCGATATCCGACATTATAAAATAATAATAAAGATATCTCTAATTGCGTGTGCATATATAATGCAAACGTTGCATATAATATGCAACGTTTCATTTTCTAAATGCAATTTCGAGAAATAACCATGGGACAATAAAAATAAAGACAAAGATGGATAAAAATTTGACATGAAAAAAAACTCGTTTATTTTTATTTTTATGAAAAGTCTAAGATTTGTAAGAAATAATAATGGACTAGGATATTTTTAAAGATTTTACGATATAACAAAACGATCTAAAATGCACATGATTAGATGCACATTATTAGAAACAAGTATAAATCCATAGGCAATCGAAAACATTTTCTTGTATACCTTACGGTTCCATCGATAATCATTGATGATAAACAATATATACAAATTAAATGTGAAAGATCGTTTCACCTTATTCGATTAATAAATGAATTTCTAAATAAATTCCTAGCTATTATTAGCAGATTAATTTCCAAGTTCGCAAAAAGGCGAATTTATTTAAAAGCATATGCATCTCTTATTTTAAATGTTAACCTATTTTCTCTCTCGTAAAGCTTATGTAATTATATTCAAAAGGGGACACTTTCACGCTTTTCTTTGTGCGCACTCGAGTTATACAGAGTTGACAATTTGTTCCGGTTTCCGGCTTGCGTGTACATGACGCAACTACTCCGGACGGACTTTGTCCAGTGTTACCAGCAAAAGTGTCAGAAACACGATTTCAGAAATGCTTCAGATTTATTTAATGAAAAAAGTTGACCACGCGGCGTCATCGTGCATTCTTGGCTCTACGGCGTGAAACTCCGGATTTCCGGCTGCTTACACGTGCACAAACGCGAAAACTTCATCCCCCTCTTGGCGAACAAGGGTGTTATGCCTCGGGCATACCGCACCGTCTTTGAGATCGCATACAGGATACTTCAAAGAAAGTGCACTTTCAAAAGAAAATGTAGTTTTTCAATATAAAGAATTTCCTATTGAACAATATGTGTTCAACGATAAACAAGAGGCTATAGTGCTGACATTGATGTTTGTACACACATATTACTGTGCGTATATGTGCGGATATGCAATCGATTTTTATAACAAGTCATCGAAAATCTAGAAAACCAAGATATAAATTTACAAAGAGCTATCTGTGCTCTTGTCTTTTGACATTGGTTGTAAATTAAAATGTGATACATGTACACTCACAGGTATGACTATGTATATGTGTGCACTTTAATTTATTTTCCAGATATCCAAATCGTTTTGACAATATTGCGTATGTATCTATTTAATAACGACAATTAATTTTTTCACATATTCACATATTTACATATATACATTTCATAATCAAATATATAAAATAGTTTTGTTTGTTCTTGCTATATTACTAATTACTACATTACTTTATGTATAAGAGAAATTAATAACATAATAAAATTATTAATTAATAACAAAATAATTATTCCTGTCACATATAGCACAATTAAATTTCATTACAAAATATGAATAGCATATGTCATATGAAAATATTATATAAAAATAACATGTATTTTGTTTCCTCAAGAAATGAAAAAATTCAAAATCAATTTCATTAACAAACGTACTTGACTGATAATTACCGATGTGAAAGACTTGATTTTGTCACTGTAAAATAATATTTATGATAACTCTGAAATGTATCATTATAATCTTACGAATCATAAATTATCGGGATCAAAATATTTAATCTTTAGTAAATTAATATAATTAATATTTTTCTCTGTAGAATGAGCAATCTGCATAAACCTGTCACGTTACGCTAGATGAAAGTCTCTTGATCAGGTGCATCTTTGTTTGTGGTCGAGCTTCTATATCTGCAATTATGCCACCGTGACTTAGAATGAAATAGTCTCGTTTAATTGCAAGGCTCTGAATGCAACACACCTTCAATTATGTCAGTAATAAAGCACGCTCGTGCTATTACTTTGTTAAAACCCATCTCGCACATATTTTAATGATATTTATATGTCTTCATGGGCGTAATCACTTTTACCATTATCAGCGTATTATCTTTATTATCTTTACTTATCAGAAATTTCCTTCTTGAACCAAAGATAAATTATTTAGTTTTAAAACAAAAAAAAATCAAATAACATTTTTCCAATCTACCGTAAGCTTTAATTTACAATTTAGTTTCTTTAATGTTTTTGAAAAATATGTGCTTTATTCGAAATATTTTTTGTTAAAAGAAAAATTACACTTTTATTTTATTTTATTTTATTTTATTTTATTTTATTTTATTTTATTTTATTTTATTTTATTTAATCAATATCCAACATTAGGAAGACTTTAAGAGAGAAGAAAGTAAATTGGAAAAATAAAATATAATAGTATCTTTTAAATTGCATTCCAATATAGTCCACGTAAGAAAGCTAAGGTGGATTAATAATAGAAATATTACCACTACATATTCAAAATAGAATTATTTGATTTTTCAATTGAAAAAATTCTTTTTTAAAATGTTAATTAAAATATTAAAATATATATCTTAATATTTTTTTTTCTAGTATGATAAATTATGATAAATTAAAATTTTTCTATTACATTTTATAGACATAGTACTACTTGGAGGATTTGAAACATTATGTAATTATATAATTTTCACAAACGTTTAGCGGTTGTGACAAAATAATCTATATTTAATTCTCTCAAATAATGCAACACTTTGGATATTTTGTATACAAATTATTTTTGTATCCAAAAATATAATTCTTTCCATTTATTCAAAATAAATAAAAACAAATGTGTTTCTGTAATTTTGTGATATAGCCATAAAAAGTTTCGAAAACTCGCAGCAGTCTTTTATAATTGATGACAATAGAAATGTTTTATGTTCATAAGTCGTAAATCAAAGTATTTTCTACACATCTTTATATGTAAATGGAGATATTTCATCATAAAAATAAATGAACAATACGGGATGATGACGCGGAATAAAATGCGGATTTCTCCCCTCTTTCTTTTTTACACCACACATACACACACACACACACACACACACACACACACACACACACACACACACCACACACACACACACACACACACCACACACACACACACACACACACACACACACACACACACAATATCTACGCACATGAAGAGAGAAGGAAAGAGGGAGAGAGAGAAGTAAAAGAGAATATATCAACAAACAATGCCAAATGCAAACTACACACGAAAGAAAATGGATGAATAGACAATAAAGAGATTAAATTCTGCCAGAATGAAAATAGCATGCTTTTAAGACACATATGAAGAAATCTCTTTGCTCTCCCATTTGAATTACTTTTTTGCCAAAATTTTAACAAGCTTTTATTAATTTAAATGTAATGTTTTGTGTTTTATATACATTTTATGCAATTTTAAAAAACATTTTACAAATTATAAAAATTAATTAATTTATGTATCCAAGAAATATAGCTGCATTAGTATTAATCATCAATAATAAGTATTAATCGAATATTAAACGAGGGAATTAGGAAAAGCGAATACATATATTATGTAAAAATGTTCAATAATATTGATTTCTGCATCATTTTACGATTGTATTACACGATATTGTATTGTGCAATTTGTTGCATTACTTTTTAATCACGATGTATATTTATGATAAAATCATAATACGAAGAAATATTGTTACTTAAACGAGAACATTAATCATTATTCCTTTTGGAATAATAAATGAAGACATGTATAAAAGTTATAAAAAGACGTGACATTGACGTGTATAAAAGTTGTATGTAATACATATAACACTAAAAATAAATATATGATTGAATAAATAAATGATATGATTGATATATAACAGATAAAAAAAGTTATTGGTAGTAAAAGTTTATAATATTGATGTTTCGAAAAATTATATTCAGAGAAAATTACAAAGTTGATTACAACATATTTGAACGGCAAAACGATTGATACAAATATATCGAATTTTTTCAATAGACGAAACAAATTGAAAATTATTAATTAACGCGTCAGATGCATGCGAAAACAATTTAAAATTAAATTAGGAATTCTTGAATACGCACGCGCATTTCGACATTTCAATCACTTCGAGAGAATTCCCAGATTAGCTGCAGTTGAATAACAGTACACGATACTTGCTAAATAAACGAAGATTTCGTGATTCTTTGCTCTTTTTGTATAAGTATGTGTGTGAGTGCGTGCGCGCGCGCGCGCGCGCGCGCGCGCGTGTGTGTGTGTGTGTGTGTGTGTGTGTGTGTGTGTGTGTAATATCACTTTTGAAAATTTGCCATCAAATAGATTTCTATGCTGGTATATTTAACTTAATTTGAAACTATATTAATGCTCTTTATGCAATTTTCATTATCATATATTTATATATGTATTTGTTAAAACGTGTATTTAAAAAAAGTTAAAAAAATATGTCACAAGTGTATGTGCTGTCATATAGAGTTTACGCACCAGAAAGAACGTAAGTTTTAAAATTTATTAAAATTTGAGAATTTTACATTTTTTATTACCGAAGCAAAAACTGAAACGCACAAAGTTCTGATTAAAATGCGAAAATCCGAGACACAGACGCGCGCGCTGTATTACTGTTAAAATCGTATATTAACATAAATTGGGGATTAGAGGCTAGTAAGAGAGTACAAGCACATTATCAATAGGTGGTAGAAAATGTTGAACAATTATAACAAATAGACAGGGGTAATCATTGTATAATCAATTGTGTGTTCAATGTGAGATACGTGAGCGAGGGTGATAATTTATCTCTTTGAGAGAGAAGTGGAGAAATCTAGTTTTACGTCTGACGCAGGCCGACGCGCATTGTAAGCGACAATCTCGCGAACGATGCTATTCTTTTCCTTTCCTCTTTTTTTTCCCCCCTTTTATCATAAAACACCGTGCGCAGGACTGCGCGGAGATCCTGTTTAGTTTACACGAGACTATACCGTAGTAATATTTCGCCTGACAAAGAACTAGAAACCGAGTTGACTCGCCCGGGGGTGATTTTCGTTTCCAGGTTAATGGACACTTCGGACAAAAAAGAAGCCGAGCTAACAAATTGACGCTTCTGACGAAACACAGCACCGCTATGACGTGATTTTATTATCAACGAGATAATATGACGTCGATAAATTATTCAATGACGCAACGATGCGTATGCACCAAAGTAAAAAATTGCAATCATACTTGACGCACGTATTCTCCATTTCTTCCATACATGTAAGACATCTCTCAGATACGGTATGTGAAAGAGAAAGAATTTTTTATTAACTTTTTAATTTTTTTGCCAACTCTGGAATCGATTTTTTTCTCAAAGATATCGAAACGATTACTGAAAGCTTATTATCTGTTTGTTACATTTAATATCTTAATAATTTCTTGAATATTCTCAAGTCATTTTAAACTTTTTAGGATAACTATGCGTTGAAGATTAAATAAAAAATTCTTCTATCAGAATTTGCATTTCTAAAACTTGATTATTAAAAATTCGTCTATTTTTATTTGGTTATTATTTTCATTACTATTATCTTTTCTTTATTAAAGAAATATCAATTCCAAATTGAAAAAGTAAAAAAAAGGAAAAGAAGGGAAATTGTAATTAAAAGATTTTGATATGGTCCATTGCAAAACGCGCGTAATACCAATTTGACATAAGAGAAAATCTTACAGAAGAAATAATTGAAAGGTGAGCAAGGAAGAAACGAACACATTATTCAAACAAATTTAAATATATTTTTCCATATATATCTTAATCAATCTAACTATTAAATAATAGATTTATCATAAAATCCCAGTTTAATGAGTTAATGTAGATCTTTTATACATATTATATTAAGCATGCTAACAACTTGTTAGATATGTGATAGTGTATATAGAAATAAAATATATTATTCATATACTGAATATATTGTTACAGAAATCAATCTGAACAATTTTAATTACCACTTATAATTAAAAAAAAAAAAAAATATATATATATATAGAATTATCTTGCATACCTTATAATATGGTTCGAAACAATAGCATTAATTGCTCATTGCAGTGTGTAAACGGTGACCTACTTGCGTATAAATTAAACAAGATAACCTCATAAATAAGAAGAGTTATCGATCAACTTTGACGTGGCATGCGGAAAGATATAGAGAGGAGAATTATTCAGTCGTTAGAGAAACAGATTCGTGGCTCAGAAACGAAACGGCATCGAGACTCGACCGCAAACACCGACATAGCATTACAAACTCCACTCGGATTGACTTTCGAGAGGAAAGCCGTTTTAGCAATAGCAAATTCAAGCGTTTGTGGTGTGCCTCCAGCTATCTAAAATAGTTACGAATTGAGATTAGGTAACGTTGCATTTACGTAATATTTGACAATTTATTTTTATCTATGGATAAATGTAAAATTTTAACGCACATAATAATTTGATATTATTCGCGATAAACAGGATTTAATTAATATTATTTTATCAATCTAACAATTTATAATAATTTATGAAAGCTATTAAAGTAATTCTCTCTCTCTCTCTCTCTCTCTCTCTCTCTCTCTCTCTCTCTCTCTCTCTCTCTCTCTCTAAAATGTTATATATCATATAAATAAGTGTTAAATGTTAGAAATTTAGTAAATTAATTAATAAATTTCAAGAATTAATAAATTGAATATTACCAAAACTCACAACGATGAAGTCAATAGACACATTAAAAACGTTAATAATTCAATAATATCTAAATTACAATCCGACTTGTAAATAACTTGGATATTTATTACAAGTCTTTATTATTTATTACAATTCGCCAGATAAAAAATTAAACTTGCATGCGGTCATGACGAAATGAACCAAAAACTTGAAATAATCCAAAAAGAAATGTGCTCTCCTTTTCTCTCCCTTCTTCAATTGTAAAGAGAACATAAAACTTTTCATCCGCTTCTCAGCTTTCTCTTAAAGATACTCCTAATGAATCTTACACAGAAACTTTTTCAACCTCGTTTGCGCTTCTAGATCTCAATGTAACCATTATAAAGAATATAACTGCGAATAAATAAATCATAACCCCTTTACAATCCAAATTTATAAATTGTTCAAAAAGAAGAAAATCCATGAAAAGAGCAAAGGCATGTCTTTAAAAAGATTTGGTTACTCATGAAAAACATCAATTAATAAGAAGTATGGACGCAAAACATGGAAATAATTTCTAATAACATGAAAATATTTTGTAATATATAAGAAACAATATTCAGAAATATATAAATTGAAATTTTGTATTATTTCAAATTCAATTTCAATTTTGTTTGATCTTGCTATTTATTTTCTGCTGAAATAAATATTCATTTTTGAATTTACTTAAACATAATTTTAACATAATTTTTATAAGACAGGCATTTTAACATAATTTTAAATATATATTATAACACATATCATAATTCAAACCTATAATACATATAATAGATTTGTGTGTGTGTGTGTGTGTGTGTGTGTGTGTGTGTGTGTGTGTGTGTGTGTGTGTATGTCATAAATCATAAATAAAATATTAATTGAAAAGATCCTCAATTTTTTTTTGTGTATTTAATTTTATTTAAATTTGTTTGAGACGGCCTAACTCTTAAAAATTCTAGTACTAAAAAATTTTATCAACAATTGATTATCTTCTTTAGATTAGATGCATATGCATCTTGCATAACTGCAAGATAAAATTATCTTTTCAACTTGATACCAAATCGAAAAGCGATCCGTGCAAAAAGTTGATCAATGTAGAATAAAGAAATCACTCCGAATTTAATACGCGTATGGAAGCATATTTCCATTGGACCCGTCGCAGATGGGAGTCCAATGCAAAAGAACTCAATTATGGGCAACTTCCTGAGGCTCAACCTGAGGTAAGGAGAAGAAAGGAGCTTTAGCCGCGCGCGCGATTCCAGCACGATTTCAAGCTTGACGAATAGCCGGCGAGGTCGGAAAAGAGGAAAAGTAGGTGGGAGCAAAGGTAGAGAGAGAGAGAGAGAAAGAGAGGAAGGGGGGAGGGAGGGACGGAAGGAAGAAAAGGTGCGAAGAAAGGTGTAAGAGTGGAGCTTCGACGGTAGTTTTGCACGCAGGGATAAAAGGTGGGAAGAGAGCTCGAGTAAAGAGTGGCAGGCAGGCAGGCAGGCAGGGGAGGCCACCACGACCTCGTCTCTGCCTGCCTATCCACCCCAGGCTCGCCCATCTCTATCGATTCAACACCACCAACTTGTTAGCTATCTTCAGAGGCCGGAGTCGCCGACAGCCCTTGTTGCGTTCTGCTACAAGTGACATCTGTTAATCCTCAAATAGACGCGGCAATAATTACGATTCTCATCAAATAACTAGAACAAATTAATTAGGAATATTAAGGGAGTACACGTTCGATGAGGAAACGTTCGATGAGAAGAGAATAGAAGAAGAATCTTTCTAAATCTTTATAATCGGAACATTTAAATAAATAAATTATAAATTGCAACTAATGATCAACATGATCACAATGATCGAAGCGAATCTCTTCGATGATAAACTTTCTTGCAAGAATTTTTTTCCTAAAGTTCGGTCGCTTCTCTTCGATTTTATTTTAGTTTCTTTATAACGACATATAGAACTATTCGATTTTTCTGTCCGGTTTTATACAGATCGATATGCAATCTTTGAATAGCATGCGTTAATTTGATTTCCACCGATGCGGAAGCTGATATTGGATCCGGGATAAACGAAACGCGACAAAAAAAAACACGTATACGATGCGTATATACCTGTAGATACAAATTATGATGGATTCCTAATGACGTAAACACATTCTGTCACACGCCGTGCAGAAGCTGGATTTTCCCTGTCCGCGTGCGAGTTTCTCGTTCATCGAAATTCCTTCTTCTCATCTCGGTATCCGGTTCCTCTTAGCGTGAACTTTTTTAATCCGCGACAATCGTCAGCAGCGTTTGCACACCATTCGCAATTCCGTTGATACTTTCTACTGGTACATACTTTTGTTTTTTTATCGATTCAGTTCAAAATGATAGAAAAAGACAAGAGAAAAGCGAAGGAATAAACTAATTGTCCGATATCGCGTTATACGCTTAATCGTGATACAATCACAAAACATAATCACTCATGATCTTCTGCTTGTTGTTGCGAGAAAGAAAAATGTGCCTACGAAAAAAACGCCTGATAAAAATAATTCTTATAAATTATGTAACTCGATAGAGTAAATTAATTTTACTGAATCGAGCGTTAAACCGCACTGAGAAAAAAAATGCTGTTGAATCAACAGCATTAGTCTATTTGGAAATAATTTTGTTAATTCAATGACATTATTAATGAAATGAAGATCTTGATCAATTATTAAAAGAACAAGAGCATTACATACTGTTTCATTATAATAATGTCATTGAATTAACAAAATTATTTCCAATTAGACTATGCTATTGATTCAACAGCATTTTTTTCTCAGTGCGTCTAATGTCGAAATTATTCATTTCGAAAATTGAAAAATGGGAAAGTTGCAAAATTCTTAATAAATCAGAAACGAAAGTATAAGTACATATAACGGAATTATTCTTATCGGTTAATCAAGTGATCAAAATAGATACTTTATTTTTTTGAAAATTATTGCACTTTTGGGGTGCAACAGAGAAATTAAAATAATGTATTTCAGGAACGTGATACTCAATCGTATAATTGCGAGAAAGGGGCCGTCAAATTCCTTAAGAAGATATTTCAACAGAAAAGAAAGTAGGTCAGGGGGTTCTGAGAGTTTTCTCACACCTTGGGGCTGTTGCTTCGGCAAACGGTCAAGAGAAATGGTGAGAGTTAATAACAATAAGTACATTGTTTTTTCCCGCTCTCTCCAGCACGTTTCCATTTCTACATTTTCTTCTCGCAAATTCCGTCTTACCGAAATCCATCATTTTACTGCGCGGTAATATTATTCCTATGCTCTTATATGTTTCTGTACTTTACTTAAATCATCATTGTTTCTTTGATCTTTCCAAAACTAACACCAAAATTTTTATCAAACGATAAAACAAAAGAGATAGATATGATACTTCTTCTTTCTTTTCACATTTAAATTAATAAAGCTCAATTATTTTATGTAACTTTTTTCTTTAAACGAATAATTAAATGAAAAGTTAAATGAAAAAATGAAAAATTACGCTCTCTTATCAGATATATAATACGTATGAACTTTGTGAAGCTTTTCTTAAAGCCATTTAAGATTATGATGACATTTGCATTGGAAAAGTTGCTAGAAAAACTTAAATTGTCAACATGTATTATACGAATAACTTATTCAACGATAATTTATCGGAACATGTTAACGTCGGCTTGAATAAATTGATTGAATTTGTGCTTCGCAACTGTTATTAGGCTCGAGTTAAGGTAAAACTTATCTAGCATTAGAGAACAGTAAGAGCATTACGCGGACAGCGTGCAAGAAGTTTGTCTATGCTCGAGGCGTGCTTGTCAACCGCGTAGTTTAGTTGTCGCATTATTTGAGCAAGTTTTATTCGAGGGAAACAGGACGGTTTTAATCAAGAAAGAAACTATCCAAGAGAACTTCAAACTCCAAGTAAAAAAAAAAAACTCATCACGCTATCTCTGCCATAATATGAACGTCATAATGTACATGTACTCGTAGAAACATATCGTATTATCTATCACATTTAAGTAAACATTGATATCCATTATATAAAATCATCGAGTAAAATAACATTTTAAAGAATTAATACGCAGACAAGTACACGTACGTGAATAAATCAAACGGATACACACACACACACACACACACACACACACACACACACACACACACACACACAACACATCTTAATGTATGTTCTGATATAAATTTTCTTGTTATGTTCCAGCAAAATCTTTTTGAAATTTTATCAAAAAATCGTAAAATTATCGGTAGTATATAGGATATTTTGTGAGTCGAGATCAATCATTTAGGAGATATAGGAACCCAAATAGAGACGCCAAAACAAGAAAGAAAGTTTATATAAACATAGGTCCAAAAATATGTTGTTTTCGAGTTATTTTCATTTTTACGTTGAAATTTGAAATTGCTTTGCTTTCGAGTTTTTTTGTCAAAATTGAAAGAAGAGATGATCTTTATGAATTTTATAACATAATTAAAGTTAAATAAAAGTTGCGAGTTTTAGCACCACTCAGAGTGCCTCAGGTAAGTATCGAGGTACAGCCCGCTTAGCAACCCTTGGAAAAACTCAGGATCGTACAATTCGCTCACGTAATACATACATGGATAGATGTTAAAGCAGTCCGTAACTTTTATTTGGCTTTAAATATATTTATGTTATAAAACTCACAAAAATTATCTCTTCTTTTTGACATTTATCTCCTGAGTGATTGACCTCGACTTACGGGATGTAAGTCCCTGTAATTCAATCATATTGGTGAGAAAGTATTGATATGAAACACACAATTCTATAATTTTATAAAAATTGGTTTACACGAACACTTATTCTTGTTTTAAAAACATATTAACATAATCTTTAATTTCAATAAGGTACCTCTTATTATTTACTACGCTAATTCTTGAACAATCAACTAGATGTGATGTGACGTAAATTTGAAACATTTTTTGAAACGTTTATCATTTCAAAGCATTGAATAAATATTGGTAACGTGCAGCAAAACTATATTTATTTAAATGATACGAATGTGCTGCGTAACGCAGGTGTTACAAATGATCATGTTTTGACATGTTACGTAGACTTGCTTCAAATAATACGCATGAAGCGTATCCTTAATGTTATCGTCGAAATACAAATCTCAAACGTTAAATCCTACATCATTCTTTTTATAAAACACGAAAAAAATATCCAAAACAATATTTATTAAAATAGTACCAAACGCGTTACATTTATATTTATATATGCGTATATATAAAATAATTACAAATTCCGAAAAGCTATATATATTTGTTTCGTTCTGCGGGAACGTTTTTGCTAAAAATTGCGAAATTCTGATCTAACGAAAAGCGTTTGCGCTCAGAATGACGAATAATCGATGCTCGGATCGCAAGGAGCGCTTGCAATATGAGCTAACTAGTCGATCGGTATGCCCGATACGTCGGCAATGCGATTGAGGAGTGGAAACAAGCGGGACGCCATGTTTGAGAAGATAATGAGGAAATGATAGGATGCCGCGCCGTCGTGCCGCACCTGGCAGCTCCTGTTGCCTAGTTGCTCAGGTCACTGTGCATATACCCACCTACCCACCTACCCACCTACCCACCTACCCACCTACCCACCTACCCACCTGTTTCGTCCTCGCACATACGCGTACGTGCGGGAAGCCACGCCGGATACTGCAGAGCAGACTAGAGAGCAAGAGCGAGAAAAACGAGCAAGGGAGCAAACGGGGTGGACGCGCATAGAGGGTGGTTTGTCAAAGCATTTACATGCGGCTTCACCTCGTAGTCCTCGTACCCTCCCATCCGTCGCGCTGCATTTACACGCCGTAGGCTTACCGCCCGAGCGAAGTAAGATTTATGCGACGATTAGGGATTTAATCCCCCGCGCATCGCTACAGCTCGATGAAAGAACAAATTACGACGGCCGATGCGATGTCGACGGCAATAAACAAGCACGCGAAAGTGCTTGCGATGCTAGTTGGTCATCGCACTAAGCCAAACTTGGCGAGAGAAGATCTTGAATTTATATATGAGGGCTAACGTCCCTTTGAAAATGTACGTATCTCTCATAGACAGACTTGAAACATTTCACGCATATATAACTACATAGCAACCACCATATACGATACTAATGGAAACTTGTTTTGATAAGCTTCCAAGTAAGTAAGGAATAATTTATATAAGAAATTTTTATATATCTTCTGTTACATCTACATCCATATCGTATGATTATATACCGATGTCTGCGGATATCTGATTCTACATACGCATGCGCACACATATTTTTCTGTACACGATAGTATATTATCTAATTATTATTATTATACATATAAGAGAGAGAGAGAGGGACAAGAAAATGCTTTATCTAAATTGCCTGCAAGATAATACGTAGTGTCGTCTTACGTCATAAAAATTACGTCATATAAAAATTATATATTTTCACATTTAAAAGATAATTGGGAATACTATTATATCTCGTATCACATTCGCATCGATCCATCAAATTTAATTCGATACACAACAAAACGAAAACGTCTCCTAATCCCGAGTAATCCGAGAATCGTGACATTTAACTTCTCGACGTTTCCGTTTCGGTGTTTTCCGTCGTGAGCGTAAAGCATTATCCGGAGAATCGACTACCATAGATACTTGTGCATGTGAAATCTCTCTTGATTGCTGCATTAGCGAATGATGATGCTTCTCGATGAAACTCCGGAGATGGGGAGTCTCTCTATGACAATTACATCGGTCGACATCGGTTGTTTAACATTACCAACGTCACATCGCATCACACGTAGCACGTACCTACGTATCTACGTATTTACGCAAAATCGTTGTACGCTTATGCGAGCGCACGTGTACATGTACGTGTACGTGTGCGAGTATGCGTACGTACGAAACGCACACGTGTACTCAGGACAAATCGTCGATGCATGAGCAAATATGCCAGTGTCTCTCTCTTTGTTTGCGATTCATCTAATTCCAGACTCTCTCGACAAAGTTCGTTACTACTGGGGATGATGACGAGGGGTGCTAAATTGGGCTGCCTAAATGTCTCGGTGCAAAAAGCGCTTATCACCGGTGTACTGTTAAATCCTGGTGCTTTAAACTCCCGATAAAACCATGAAAAGTAAGAAGGCGAGGTTTCGCCTCCGTAAGTAAACCGAGGTATTCCGTCCGATAAGAGCGAGAGTAATTATTTAGTGTGTACCTGGTCCGACTATGGCGGACGCGAAATGTGTCTAAGCCGCGTTCAGGCTAAAAAAAAAAAAAAAACGCTAAAAAAACGCGGAAAGATAAAGTTGACTATATTGACGCTCTCTACATAGACAGGATATTCATCAAATCACAAGAAAATCTACAAATCTACATTTTTAATGTGAAAATATATAATATGTAATAAACTTAATTAACCATACACTCGCACGTGCACTGATAATAGATCAAGTATATCAATATCAATAATTATACGCTCTATCGAAATAACAATCAATGTCTGCCATTCATTATACCATGAAGATTTCATTTGGTCGATGAAAAGAGAGAATAATGTATTCGCGGTTGACGACCGCGAAGGAGTACGATCGAAGAGCAAACAAATTGGCTAAAATAAATTACTGGCTAAAATAAATTACAAAAAAGTGAAAAAGGGAAACGGTCAAATCTTACATTGATAAAAAATTAGTTTCATATGTACTTAGGAAGAATTGAGATGAGAAAATTTTTTCGGATAAATTAAGATAGAGCGATATACTTACAAAAAATTTAAAAACATTAAAAATTACAGAACTTATTATTTTTAATTATATTAGTAATGCTTTAAATAAAAGTTGTTGAATAACAGTTTCTCAAAAATTTCAAACGGTAGAATATCCTTCGCCATCGTAATGCTCAGAAATATAATCTTTACAAAATTGAAAAAGATAAACAAATATATTATACTAAACGATTCTTTTCTACTAAACGTATCTTTTCTAAAAATGTGTCAACGAATGAAATTTAAATAATCTCTTGGGAAAAAAGATATTATTGCGATTAAAATAAAAAATTACAAAAATGGTAATTTAGTAATCGCTTTAGTATTACTTTCTCGGATGAATAAATTCCACAGAGTGTTTTGCAAATTATTTCTTTTTATAAAAAGAAAGCCTTAGCTTTCTCTAAAAAATTGCCTCGTATCGATATGAATATTATTAAACTTTTAGAAGAAAATAGAGATAATTTTTTAATCCCTCTGTAATCATCACGTTAAAATCTACATTTATCTACATTTCGTTTAATTTCTCATAATATATAATTCTACGTTATTCCTCTCGATATTTGAACATACGTTGGTACATAAATGTGTATGTACACATATTATACATATATTATACAACAAACGCATGCAACATATAATAATATAATATTGCAATATACGAATTTCCAAACGTTAAAAGATATAAATCAAATTGATTTTAAAATAAATTATAGATTGTTTGAAGGCATTAATAGTAGGAATACTATCATATTATGCATCTCAATTCGAATCATTATTATGTATCAAATTTTCTAGCTTTTGTAAAATATTGCTTAATTAACACAGATGTAAAAGTAAGTGAAAAAAAACAGATAAAACAATGGCTGAATCTGAAAGAGAGATCATATACTTGTGAAATTTGTCATATAATTATTTACGTTTAGTATAATTAACGTTTATAATAATTAAAAGAATAATCATTGGAAGAATAAACCACATTGGCGCTACATGACAAATTCATAAGTACAATCTTAAATCTTCGAAATCTAAACCTAGTGTGTGTCATCTTTCCGTCGCCTATCATCGTATCTAGTTATCTTGATAATTATTTAATTAAAAAAATATTGAACTTATTCTTGAAAGACATTATTGCTTCTCGAAGAGATTTATCCCAATCTAATAACAGGACTAACAGGACTGTCCGTTCGACAGTTCAAAGTTCTACGTTCTACCGTATGAATAGCTGAACCACCCCTGAAGTTCTAATTGACCGAGAGACAATCAAAGCTGTGTATCGGAGAGTGCCCGGTAAACATTGCGGCCTGTCGACGACCAACTAACGCAAGATGAACGAATGCACCGGTAATGTAGTGTAGCCAACTGCTAACTCGTGGTCAGTGGAAATGCACCGCACCGTACGCATCGAGTTTCCACGGGGATTCCAAGCCATTTAAGCGTAAAATATAAAGCTAGAGTGAATGATATCAGCATCGTCGATATTTCTTCTATTGAAATAGAAATAAAAACGATATGACGGAAAAGTTCATAATATTACACATATAATATTCGTAATATCATTAGAATTATTCGATAAAAAAGTTTTTATATATAAATTTAACATTATTATAGTGTTTAGTGAGTAAACAGAGAATATGCAGAGTATGCAGAATATATGCGTTTGAAAATCGAGTGAATCGAGCGATTACGTTTTTATTAACAGAGAAGTATTAATGCCTAGATTAATTTACATGGATTGTATTCTATTGTAATATTAAAATTCTAAAGCTTCTTCGTTCAAGACGTACAACACCACATTAACAAGTCTTGGAAAAAAAAAATAAAATAAAATTTATAATAGCCACTCTAACATCCGAGTTAAAATTAAAAAAAAACATCTTAATAATTATTATGATCGAAATACTTTCATCAATATTTTTAGCGTTAAGATATTGCAAGTATTGCAAATTTGTTTGGTGTCGATCGTTCTACGACTTTCTACAACTCTTTTAGGTTACTTTCCTTACGTTGCATATCGTCATTTTATGAGACTGAATAAAAAAAAAATAATGATACAAATTCTTTATTTTTACACTTTTACGGATACTTTTATTCGTTATTTCACTCCGGCAAATAATATAAAAAGCAAACAATTTAAACCGTATTGCGATATGCTTTGATATATCCAGTATTCTTGTTCATGTATACACACACACACGCGCGCGCGCGCACACACACACACACACACATTAAATTAAGAACAAGAATGTGAATATAAAATGCAACAAGTCGCCAAATATCTTCGCTTTACAAGGTTCATTTTTACAAGTATTTTTATATAAAGTTGATCCAAATTATAATTATTCTCTGTATGAAATTATCCGTCTTTAATCTTACTCGTAAATTTGGAAGTAATTTATGCAAAGCATATATGTATAGTGGAATACATAACGTGAATACGTGTTCTTAGTACAAACCCGATTTCTATGCCGAGCACAATCAGTTAATCGGCTTGCCGCGAAGGTCCTTTGTCTTTCTCCTTAGCCAAGCTTCACAGTTCGCGGTTTATAGTTCGCAAACTTTATCGGAAGGGAATCTATCATAATACCATATCTCTCTTTGAATATTCCGTATATTGATTTCTTTGGAAATCCGCAATGATTATCACCGCCACCAGCAAATATTATGTATAACTGATTATGACCAAGATATCGCGATACTTCTCAGATTTACTATTGCCATTTTTAAACATTCTCTTCAACAGACACCATTTAATATGTGTTAAAAATTATACAGTATCAGACCTATCCAAAACTTAATTCGTGAGATTCTATTTATATTTATCTTTTTTTATTTTCTCTCTGTCCACTTCAACAGGACGAGGGATGAAAGCGATAGAGAGATTTAACTCACAAGTAAAGTGTTGGACAGGCCCGGTATAAATAATAATAATAATAATAATATAGGCAATGTACATTCAAAATATCCAACATTTTTAGTTTAGTAGTATTAAATACAAAGGAAGATGCCATATAAAGAAATTTAATTAAACTACTCGTATAATTATTTATATTTTCTAAAAATCTCGGAAAAAGATTTGTACACATATCATAAAATATTATTTATTAAATAATTTATAAATGAAATTAAAAAATTGTGTATGTCTGCATGTGCGCGCATCTTTTTTATAATTCAATGGTTTCTAGAATTTATATAATGCTCGTTGGAAATTGTAGAAATATAAGATAAAAAATACGAAACTTTATTAATATGAACTTTATTAATATTGCCAAGTTCCAGATAACAACTTTCAAGTTTGATAATCTTCACTTGATAAACATTGGGATTCTCCAAACCTTGAGATTTCGAAATTGCGAGAGTTTCTCGAATTCAACAAACTATCCAACCAATGTCGATGTCGCGCAGTTATCAACTTGCAATTTAAAATCGAGCTGAGTAAATCAGCTCATATTTGAACTTTTTGAAAGCTGGTACGTGAACAAGAATCTCGTAAAAATTACTATTTCTTTGATTACTGAAAGTCCTTTTCTATTTCTTTTTCTCTTATATAAAATAAATATTTGTTGCTGAAATGTAATGTTTTCCAAACATTACAAGGCTAAATCATTAATAATTTATTCGCTAAAACGACACGATACTATATCTAGAAATGTGGAGATATAGTAAAGACATTCAACGTTTCATGTGACTCGTGGATAAAACAGCTTGACATAAGAAATAAGAGAATTTTTACATGATTAAAAAATTATGAATTAGCCGAAATCTTTCGGCTAATTCATAATTTTCTGTTGAATGTATTACACACAACATATAAATATTTCAAAACGAAAACGTCAGCGGTTTACGCATTAAACCTATCTTAATCTACAAATTGATTTACAAACAAATTTAATTACGATATATATTTTTTTTTCAACTCTTTTTATGTGCAATATGTGCAAATCTTATTCTGATTTCATTATAAATGATATATATATTTTATGTACATATAATACATATCGTATATCGTATCATATATTATAAACAATTGTGTAATACTTAGACATATTTAGAACCAAAAATGCGCTCATGACGTGCGACGCAGAGTTTATCATTTTATCTACCAAACTCGTGAAGTCGAGTCTTATCGGCGCTATCGCGTCTTCCGATCAATGATTGGCGATTCTAATTCATCGCCGTCTCGTACGATTTCCGAATCTCGGATTTCTCGCAAGTGACGATTCCGCAAATGCTTTTCGATTGTGTGATCCTTGGAAGCACGCGTCTCCGTTTTTTCGGAGACATTCCATGAACGACACACAACCGGAATAAATGCTAAGATCGTAAAGATACGGCATGTTTAATCTATATATTATAGATAATATATAGATAAGTCGCATAATTAGATTGATTGACATTTGTTTAATGCCGGAATCACGTTTCAATTTCTATGTCTTGGAAATGTATTTTCTCTGCGAGTCTTTATGTCATAATAATAGTTAAAGAAATCTCATGTACGAGCTGTTAATCAAATCTATAACTTTGAATCATCAGCTTTACGTTCGGAATATCTAACAAACCACATGAAATGTCAATTAACAAAAATCATTAATCAACTACTGGGAATATCGCGGAGAGTCAATATCTGAAGAAGAACATCGACTGAAGCGTCACTTTTTGAAATAGGCAAAGTTACCAGCAAAGTTTTTTTTTGTTTTTTTGAATATAAGTGAGAGAGGCTGTCGATTGTCGGCATATATCAAAATGCTAAAGATTATTAGACGCTAAGACGAACTTCCGGTAACCTACTTCTTGATACTTGCTGCTGCTTCGGCTCAATTTGAAATATAAATTCGAATAGAGACCGTCATAACTGTATACTGCCATAACTTAGCTTGAAACGCGTTGAAAAGCGCTAAAAATCCTCCCCCGTCGAAACAAAAGCTACCAAGAAAATAATAAACTACTTCTCGAAACAGTAACGTGAATGAAATAAAAATAATACCGACGTGCTTAATTATATCATTCAATTATCATTAAATTTCCTTCCCTCCCGTTTTATAAACTACAATGATATTCTCGCCACAAATTAAGTCGAAAACGATGTGATCGCGCGCGCGCGCGCACGATTGCCTCTATCGCCCCATATAATTCAAAGTCGCGCAAATTCGAGCAGGGTAATGAGATCGCTTCGGGCGATGTAACGATGTAAAGGGACATCAACTAATTACACCGGTAGCACACTCTACTTAATATCGGCAGGTATTAACGGCCATCGAATTTACCAACGGCGATAGTATCTGAAAGCGATCCTCATCCTATAGAAACCGGTCATGTATTCTCACCCTCCAGGCACCCTTTCTGGTAATGGATTCGTATACGAACATTGTTACATCCTCAGCTGTCCAATTTTACTTTTGTTCCTGAAAAAAATCTGAACACATGTAGAAGAAAAATTAGTTAGAAAGCCAGCTAATAATTATCAGTTATTCTGTAAAAATAACTGTTCAAACTTTTACAACTTAATAAATTCATGACTGTCATGACTCTTAAATGTAATTAAATATATAAATATAACTTACTTCGATTATAATCTGTGTACTACTATGCCTATCTATCATGCGTATTATCGTCGTTAAATTTTACATTCCACTTATGTGAAAACAAAATAAATCGCTCATTCTGCGTTCCATTTTCTCCGATTTATTTATTTATTACATTTAAACATTTCAACAATTTCGCAAATTCAGAAGAATAGAGATTCGATAAATTGCATCTAACTGGCAATCTCATGCTTGATTCAAATGTAATATTTTTTTATAATAAATTGTTAATTAATTCATAACGTTTTTATGCGATATAATAAAACACAAATTAATTAAACTTTGATATATTAATAATGTTATTGTAATATAATCCATAAATATAACCTTTTCTTTCTCGAACAAAGATGAAAGATCTTGAAAATATAAGTTATCTCAAAAGTTCCGAGAGTATGTCGTATAAATCACTATAAATAGTATCATATATCATTTAAGAGAGAAACTTTGACCGCTCTTCGATTTATTTTTTTTTTTTTACTCAATAATTTATATAATCGATCTCCATACAAAACCGATTTCTACTCCACTTAAAATTTATTCTATAATAAAATATATTCTAATTAAGAGATTTCAAGGATAGTGTTATCTTTTATTCTGCCTCTAAAAAACGAAACAGTTACATAAATATTTAGAACAAATGAAAATACATTTTTTTGTATATTTGCAAAAAAAAACTGAAATTGCAAAAAGAAACAAAACTAGAAACAAATCAATATGTAACATCGTTTATCATATTGAATATCGTTTACATTGAATATCCATTTAATTATCTAATAATTATTTTTATTTCATTTATTTATTTTCATTTAAAAACATTAACACAGCTTTCACGTGAATAAAAGTTGTAATCATTTCTTCTTTTTTTCTTTCTATTATACAATATACGTACTTAATTGGAAATAGTCTTCCCTTTCTTCTCTCTGCACTAGCACAATAAAATTAAAATTGTAAATATCGCAAACCATATGTTAGAGAGACGTAAAATAAAATGTAAAAGTTCAAAATATAATTTTTTTTAAGAAGTAACAAATAATCTACTTAAAACGTAAAATATTGTACCTCCGTATTCTATCGTATTTCTTTAGAGCGAATTTATAATATAATATATAAATTTTTTTTCGCTTTGTTTTATAATAATTCTTATAAAACGAAATACGAGAAAATATCGTAACACTATCTAGAGATTCAAAAGAAAGAAGAATAAAATAAACGTAACTCTCACCTTTGCGCACGTTTATTTTTGTGTCGATGTATTTTATACATTTCCTGTTCTACTTTTTCATCATACGTTACTTCTCGATCGTTCTATTCACGTATTCGTAAATAATTTTTATCGTAATTAAATTTTCCACGCCAGACATAGAATCGTGAACGAAAAATCAATGGACTCTTGCTTGGATAAACTCGCGGCCCATCGGAAAACAAATTATCTTATATTTCGAGTAGCTTTTTTATTTAAAACGCAACGCCATGCTCCAGAGTCCCAATCAAGATATAGCATTTTGAATTATTTCTATTTCTATTTCTTGCGTCTCGTCAAATTATTAATCACCATCATTCATACGCTATATACACACATACATATATATAGTGTACAAAATAAATCTCACTAGAGACAATCGAAATACATTTAATATCCGGACAATTGCGAAATTCTATAACATAACAATTCCTTCATTATAATCATATAATATTGGCTTCTCTGGGACCAAGAAGACCGCGTTTCTTTTCAATCTTTTATTTAATCTAACTGCTAAATTTACTACTTCATTCCGAATGAAAGATGTACGCAGGTGATTATAATTAGAATATAATCACGTCGCAGGTGATTATAATTAGAATATAATTAGAATATAATTAGAATATAATTAGAATATAATTAGAATTATAATTAGAAAGAAAGAATATCGATTTAATTGTATCCGAATCGCTCGGCAGAGCCACGTGTGAGTAGAGCTACGCTTTCCTTTTAGGTGGTGTGCATTAGGTACGCGCGGTAAGTGATCGCTTTCGGAGAATTGTATAGGGATTGACCACTTGTAGCTGTAGCGACGACTAAGCCATGCCATGCGACCTGGCATGCAAATATCCTACTCAAATGAGAGTTCATCCATCAAGAGCTTTCCGTAGAACTGTCCGAAATTGGTATATGGAAAAGATCGGACGCGTCCGTCGATCGCTTAGAATAAACTATCTCGAAGTTAATCGCCCAACGACAACTTCAATAAGAATAATCAAATCAAATCAATTTTTAATTGTATGGTATCTGATCATCTACATGTTACCACTATGTATCCTATTGGTACAATTTGATGCATTTTAATAGTTTTTAATAGTTTTAATAGTTTTTAATAGTTTAATAGTTTTTAATAGTTTTTAATAGTTTTATATGATTGCACCTTCATAATGGGCAGTTTTTAGTCTTCAACTTGATTGTACATTCTTTTTACAAGGAAAAAGATTTGACACACATATGTATATATTCGTCTCAATAGTAAAGGACTAACTTTTCAATAATTGCGTAACGGTGCCTATGTTGTACAAAATGTACGTTTTATTTATCCAATTATAATGCCCAATTTTCTTTAGGCAAAACGTTAAATTTATAATTCTTATAACATAATGGAACAATCTGACGTGAACTAACGACAACATCTCATTAGTATAATTGAGTTCTTAAAAATCGAAATATCAAATCGAAATCATAGAAATGTTTGTCAAATGTTTGTCGAAATTTGTTATCACTGTTTTCCGTTGCATATAAGCGGCTCTCTTAATTAAATAACTTAATTAAATTCCGTTGCATATAAGCAGCCTCTTAATTAAATAACATCCACATCTAAAACATCCACATCTTATACAAATTATTCTAAATTTATATAATTAACTACAATTACATTAATTAAATTTCACTATATTAATTAAATAGCGGGAAGCTATAACTGTGTAAAAATATTTGACAACGAATCACATGAATGTGATGCAATGTGAATATTCGAAACGATCTCTCTGTGATAAAATCGTTGTATAAGTAAACTCGGCAGGTGGATCGGGCAAGCGCGAAAGTGACACGACAGCTTTCCATTATCAATTAAAGCGTGACCGGACCGAAATAGTCCGGTCGAAATGATATCGAAAGGAGAGCAGGACGAAATGTGCAAATGGAAAAGAGAGAACAAGAACGATAGGAACGATAGGAACGACAGGATA